>NW_015112944.1:140058-198184 GCF_001443285.1 Poecilia latipinna | reverse complement strand
GTTCCCCTGCATTGGCTCATTTAAAAAAAACCCCTGTGGGGACCCCCCCCCCCCCCTCCTTTGTGTTACATCTTTCTTTCTTTGTTTGTCTGTCTGTGTTTCTACAGCTGGACTGGACATCGGGCCACTTGCAGATGGTTCCCCGGTAGCGCCCCAGTCTCAGACTGGCCGAAGGACGCCTCGAACCATCCCAGAAGAACCCCTGGACGGCATTCTTAGCCCGGAGCTAGACAAGATGGTCACTGATGGTCAGTGGGAAAACACACAATTGATGATTAACACAGAAACCTTCCACATCAAACTGAGTCTAATCAGGATTTTTCTGTCAGATGAATTTCTGAGACTAAAAAAAAATATGATAAGTTAATTAACAGTGGCAGCTTTTCTCCCTTAATATGATTTCTAGCCTTATGGCTTGAAAGGCTCTTTGAAATGTAGATCTGTGAATTATGAATTTGACATTTGAAAATAACTTTAGCATCACTGTAACTACTAAACCAACCACGACCATATTAGTGGTTAGCATAGTTTCTATTTCAAAAACAGCTGTTTTCGTGTGTTTGTTTTTGACAGGGTAGGCATGTACTTTAACTCTGAAATTTCATAAACACTTGCAGTATTAGATTCATAAAATACGTTTTATCCGAATCTTCAGTGACGAGTTGAATAATGTTTTATGATTTTGCTTCCTTTTCAGAATCAATTCTCAGCAAATTTTACAAAATTCCAGGTTGGTACTTTTTTTTTTTTTGCCCCCCTACATGTGCAGCTCAGTGTTTACCAAAGAAAGAGAACCAAAAATAATTAATGTTATAATATTATTAATATATTGATAGTAAGTTATTTCCCAGATGTAAAGTAGATAATGAGTTTGAAGAATAGACTAGAAATTTTACTTGATGAAATATTAGATGAGGTACATTACTTGTATGCGCAACATTGTGTTTGCCACTCTGTTCCAGAGCTGGAGGGCAAGGATGTGGAAGATCTCTTCACTGCAGTCCTTAGCCCGAGCACGAGCCAACCACCTCCACCACAGGTGCCTCACCCTCAGGTCCCAGGACCCCTCCCTCCTACACCTGGCACTGGTATGCCTCATCATAATGCAGGTACACTATCCAGTCACTTTGCATTTATTTGAATGCAAGCACCACATATAGGTTTTTAAAACAATAAATGCTTCATATTTGTGTCTATTATGTGCGCAGGTAACCCGATGTTTCCAAGGATGCCGATGATCAATGGTATGAGGGGACCGAACCCACGCTTCCCCGCAAATCCCGCAACAGGACCTTGCATCCCAGAAAATTTCTCCCCGCTGAACCGCATGCCTTTCACTGACAATCCAAGGTAACACACAGCTTGCTGTTAATAAAGCTCTTATTTTGCTGTCTCTGACATTGAATGATATTTCTTGAGCTGCTGTTCTTTTTGTTGCAGGGATCGTAAATTTAATCAGATGGCCAGAGAGGCAGTTGGTCCTTGGCCAACTTCTACCCACGGCCCTGGCCCTCCACCTCCCGGGTCTTTGCCTGATGGGGAAACCGAAGCCATGTCAAACGCCCAAAGGAGCACACTCAAGTGGGAGAAGGAGGAAACACTAGGGGAGCTTGCCACTGTTGCACCTGTCCTGTATACAAATATCAATTTCCCCAACCTTAAAGAAGAATACCCGGGTTAGTAGTTGGTTCAGAAGCTTTAATTTATCTTTCCAGATTTATTTATTTATTTATTTCAGTTTATTTTATTTGAGCATGTTTTGCTACTACATTATTTAATTTGCATTTAATTTTTTTGTTCTTCCAACAGATTGGTCTACAAGAGTAAAGCAAATTGCTAAACTTTGGAGGAAAGCTAGCTCACAAGACAGGGCCCCATATGTGGTAAGATCCCTCTCCTCTCTCTGGTCTCCTGCTTTTTGACAGTGCAGTGAATAATCCAGCCAAACCTTTTAGGCTCTTTAGACGAGAACAATAAAATGGCTTATCTTCAGCATAAGCAAATTGCTATATTTTTGGAATAGTTTACCCTGATAATTAAGACTGTGCTTTATCTAGTGCATTTTCTCCTTCACGATTTGAGACGTTTGAGGATTGAGTAGAGAAACTGCTGTGAATGTGACAAGTATGCGAAAAGTTATGTCTCTACTGGCCTTGAAGGCGTTTCATACTCACTTTTATAGCTGAGGATTTAAAGTAGATTTCTGTAATTTTGCAAACTGTCTAAGGGTGTTCAGTTCCAGTACTCAGGAGCCAGTATCCTGCATGTTTGAGATGTAATCCATTCACATAGCACATTAACATAGCAGATTTAAGTGGCTGAATTCAGCAGAGTCTGTGGTTGATAAACCAATAATTTGAGTGGAGTGTATTGAACCAAGGACACATCCAAAACACGCAGGACTCTGGCTTCTGATGCCTGAAGTGGAAAACCTTCCCCTGTAGTTTCAAGCAGAGAAAGGGCGAGTGTGCTTCCTTTTTTATGAGATATTTGTCCTGTCATCTGTGCAGCTGAACAATAAAAAGCAAAATAACAAGTTGACAGTCATTGTCTCCCACTGTCTTACTGAATTTTAAATATCTTTTGGGAAAAAAGATTGTCATAAAAAAAATTAGATGTGTGTTAGTTCTGGTGTTTAACTTTATGTATAATCTACTAATGTTAATTCAATCTATAATTGCAAGAACAGGGATCAGATGTATTGTGTAGCCCTTACTTAGAAGTCAATGTCCTGTTAAAAACTCCACATTAATCTTTATTTTTAGTATAAATGGACAGTGGTGCATACACTAGGTTGTTGATCCAAAACAGAGAAACTGCATCACGTAGCTTCAAAATAAGTTGTTTTTTCCAAAAGTAGGTGTTCAGTTTCACATGTTAAATTCCCACTTCAAGCAGTTTAATTTCAGATATTCTTTTAACCACCACAATGTCAACCCAGTGTCTTTGCTTGCCTATTGTTGTTAACAAAAACTATGAAAGAAAAAAAAAAACCTAGTTTGATGGAAAACCTTATAAAACTTAACTTCGCCTGTTGGCACTAAAAAAAAAAAAACAAAACAAAAAAAACATCCTTTTTCTTTTTAGGTAAATAACATTTTACTAATTACCTAATATATCTAAAATTACTACTGTATAACATAGAAACTGGTTTTTAAAACACTTTTATTGTGTGAACCACATCATTGTGCTTTAATTTATATACAATTTACACCTTTTCTACAGAGAATTGTTTTGTCAGACCCATAGTTATGAAATACTTATGTGACGCCTGTATTTGTCAATGTGATTGATTTTGCTGTTTAGCAAAAGGCAAGAGATAACCGAGCAGCCCTGCGCATCAACAAAGTCCAGATGTCGAATGAGACGGTGAAGAGGCATCATCCGCAGCAACATCCCCCTGAGGTGTTTGATCCCAACATACCACTAGACACAGATCTCCTCTTTAAAGACCCTTTGAAACCAAAAGAGTCAGAGCATGAACAAGAGTGGAAGTTTAGACAGGTAAGAGTGTATGCAATGAAGTCAGAGAATGCAGCGCCAGGTCCACTTTATATAAAGACAGCTAAGAAGTGGTCGTTTATTAACGCTTCCTAAACATCTGCACTATCCTTCGCATTAACCGTGATGACATTGGTGGTTAGTAGGTCCAGTTCATTCTTGGCATGAGAATAAATTCTGCATCTTTGTTGAAGTCTAATCTCTCCTTATCTCTCTCTCTCTGTGTTCTGTCTTGACAGCAAATGAGGCAGAAAAGCAAGCAACAGGCCAAGATTGAAGCCACACAGAAATTGGAGCAAGTAAAAAATGAACAACTCCAGCAACAGCAGCAGCAACAGCAGCAACATCAACAGCAGACAACCAGTCAATCAGAGGGAGATGGTACCAACAGTGGTAACCAGAGTCCAGCCTCTCAGCCCAGTAACGGCAGCTCCTCCCCGATGCAGCAGTTAAACTCGAAAGAAACTTTTGCAAGGCCGCAACTACAAGCAACCCCAACATCTTGTCCTTCAGAGGACGTTTTTGTGCGACCGCCCCCTCCCCCTCCATCTGGTCCATCGTCCCAGCCTCAGTCTCCACAAGTTTTCTCACCAGGATCCTCTGGTTCTGGACCATCTTCTCCATGGGACCCATATGCCAAAATGGTTGGGACCCCAAGACCACCGCCTCTCGGACCAAATTCATGTCGCAGAATGTCTGTGGAGTCAGGCAAATCACCCACTTCTTTGACAGAACCGCAAGACAGAGGAAGACCCTCTCCAGCACATGAATCATTTGGTTCTCCCACATCAGTGTGCAATGACCCTTATGCCAAACCTCCTGATACACCCAGACCTACGGGAGAAATGGATCCCTTTCTGAAACCCATAGGACCACCCAGGGGCAGTCAAGCGGCTCAAGGAAGATCCCCAATGGGTTCTCCTGGCAGAGACCCTTACTCACGACCCATGATAAGAAATGATGCATATCAACGCATGGCCCAGAACAGGATGATTTTGTCTGACCCTTACTCAAGGCCTCTAATAGCACCAATACCTGGAAGTAATGAATCTGGAGCTGTTCCTCTCTTTAAAACACCAATGCCCCCTCCTCAGGCTCAGGATGCCTTCAACCGACCAGGTCAACATCCCACTGACAGATTCTCCCAAAATCAACCAAACGACCCCTATGCACATCCTCCGCATACCCCAAGGCCATCAGCAAATGACAGTTTCACCAGTCCACCTAGAATGGGTCAGCATCACCCTCAGGGGCACCCGTTTTCTCAGTCAGGACCAGTTCCTCAAATGTCTAGAAATCCTTATGCACATGCACCATCCACACCCAGGCCAGATCGTTTCACTTATGACCCCTTTGCCCAGCCCCTTGGTCCCAACAAGCCAGGTCCAGACCCTTTTTCGCAGCCTGCAGGAAACCAGCGATCCATGAATGAACACAGCATTCAACCTCGACCGTTTTTTGAAACCTACGCTCGACCACCAGGCACCCCACGTCCTCATGACAACTACGGTCAGTCATCAAACTCATCCAGTCCGTCCTCCGACCCTTACTCACAGGCACCTACTACTCCTCGTCCCAGTGGGATGAACCAGTTCGCTCATAAGCCCCACATTGGACAACGAATGTCCCCTTCCCACTCAATGGATCCTTTTGGTCATCCACCAGGTACTCCACGGCCTTCTGTGGGAGAAAGATTCTCTAAGTCACCAGGTAGCCAAAGGGGGCCAGTAGAACCATTTGCTAGTACACCTGGGCCATCTAGGATAGGGAGTAATGACATGTTTTCACAGCCAGGGGCCCACAGAACAATGGTTAATGATCCTTATGCCCAACCTCCAGGGACCCCAAGGCCTGGTTCTGATGTGCATAACAGACCTATGGTTAGGCCAGGACCAGGAGTAGGTCAAGATCCCTTCTCACCTCCTCAAACCAGGCTTCAAGAACAGTTTCCTCATCCAGACTCTCTCACACCAAAACACCCTGGAGTTTCTGAAGATGGATTTGGCCAGTCACCTTCCACAAGACCCAGTCAGACTCCTGGGCATGACCCATTTGAACAAGTGCCCATGGCGCCTTGTCCACAGTCAACAGAGAAAATGGAAATAAAAGATCAGACAACTATGGGGAACAGTGGAGCGGGCCCCCAAGATCCCACCCAAATGCCAAACAACCCACAAATGCCTGCTTCATCTTCAGAATCACAAGGTGTGGCTCTCGCTGAGACGGAGGAGAGACTAAAACAGGTACCCCAGAACTGAAACCCTCCAGAAAAAATACTTTTTTTTTCTGTCTCATACGGAAAGCCAGCTCCTACTGTTGTAGGGTTATCTAATTTATTGTTAGATGACTCTATAGCAGCAAGTACTGGTTGTCTCTTTGATTTGCTCTCTGACCCTGCAGCTACATGGTCAATTTCTTAGTGAATAGGTATCCATGGAGATTATTGTAGATTTGTCATGGATTATAATGTACCGTATTTTCTGCACTATATGGCGCACCTAAAAACCTTCAATTTCCTCAAAAGCTGAGAGTGCGCCTTATAATACGGTGCACCTTATATATGGAGCAATATTGAGCCACAACAGGTCTAGCAACTACGGTAAGCAGCCGCCGACTTCATTTTCGCCCGTAGAAGAAGAAGCGCGCGGTTCATGCTGGGATAGTTGTCAGAACGCTGGTTTGTTAATAAAGTTTGACTGACCTATCTACCTACCAACTGTCTAGAATCAGGTCGTCTGCAGGTCATTTAGCACCATGTTCTCCACGAACATGCTGTGCGCGAACGGAGAAGGGTGACCATCGTCCGTCCACGCCCCGGCCCAGTTGCAGAAAGCTCTCCTCCCCGATCGGAGACGGACTGTTTTGTTGACATTCTTTATGTCAACAAAGTGGCTTTAGACATTCATCCGGGGTGCTTCGACTAGGGCTACCAAGGGACCAGCCCCTATACATTTAAACCCGGGGTGCGGGGTAAGAGAGACAGGGACTGCGGCGGGGGCATGTCGGTTGGTCTGTGTTACCCAGAAAGCAGTTGGGCACAACATCACAACACCAACACCGTGAGTGAAACAATGACTGGGGCAACCTACTGTATAAATTACTTGGGGACCACTTCTTTATTATTACATATCCATATTTGTAGAGTACGGAACAAAGGGACGGGTGGCAACCTTAACTGTAGTGTCTATTCTATGCGCCTTATAATCCGGTGCACCTTATAGTGCGGAAAATACGGTATTTGGTGAAGATTTGTTAAACCCTTCAAATCTTTCATTGCGGTTGCATAATCTCACATTGGAAAATTGAGGGGAAAAAAATGTGATTTGTATTTATTCAGTGGAGGAAAAATTAAATGATTAATAGTTATTAAAAAAGTCAGACAGCTATCACAGTTTTTGTTACATTTTCTCTTAATGCTTTGTACAACCCCCTTTTTGGTAATAAGATAGCAGATATTCTCCTGCTGTAACATTTAACAAATTGGGACTTGCGAAGGCTGGGTTAGGAACTCTGATAGACTTGGAAGAATGTTGTTTTTTGACCATTTTGAAAGACCCAGTCGTACATTTTCAGTTTTATTGGCTTAGAACTCCATCATTTTTTGCCATCCATTCTGTTTCCTGTACATTTGGAAGAGGAAAGGGGCCACAAAGGCACTGCCTTCCAACATGCTTTTCTACTGAGGGAAAAGATGCTTTTGTGCTGAGGGCTATGAAGAGCTTTTCTACTCTCTCCTTTGTTTCACACCAACCCCAGCTGGAGTGCTTGTTGTAGAAAAGCTCCATCATTGTTTCTTCTTTCAAGATAAATCCCAGCAGAGTTTAGTAAACTCCACATTTTTATACTTGATACTAAGACAGGAAATGCCTTCTTCTGGTATCACTCGCGAAGACCTGGTTGCATTTAATTGACCTCTAATAATTGATATGGAGACTTGGCGAACCGCAAGTTGCCACTTTTAGCTGGGGTACCCTATGATCTTGCCCAATGTGTTCAATGATGAGAGAAATGTGGCTCTTCATCCAGTTTTGTTGTTACTGGCAAAAAGAAATAAGCATCTTACATGTTTCCTAGAAACCGAAGTGGAACTCCTCGCACTTTATTATTAGAAGAAGAGCATGTTTGGTTAGCTAGTTTTACTTCTCTGTATGCACTGTACAATGGCTGCTGGAAAAGACAAGTGCTTTATTGTTATTCAGAAACAGCTGGTGCATCCTTGTTGGTTGTGCTGGAGATTCCACTTCTTCTGCTTCTGAGTCTGACTCAGGGTGAAAGACGTCCAGTTGTACAATTGTAGATCTTTTTGCAGCCATTTTCACGTGTATAAAGTGCAAGTTTGAGTTGGGTGGGGGGCAGAGGGGCATTATCAGCAGCAGCTTATTTGCAAAAGTGAGAGAAGCTCTAAAACAGCTCATTCTGAAAGGAGCTCAAAATGGACAGAATTGAGCAGGTAAAAAAAATCATGATATGAGAATGATTTCGTAGAAAATAAATTTAAGAAACCTGTTTACTTCGGCCTCTGGAGCTACCCAACTTGCTTTAAAGGTCCCTTTTACGGCTGAATTTAAAAATATAACTTTACTGCTATTTTAAGGCAGTTTTTAGTGGCATAAACAATTTTCTGAGAACCTACCTTTTCTGCAGTGAATCAATGTTCTCAAATTAAAAGTTAAATTTTTGCATTGTTATACTTTCACAATTTTTTGCCAATAAATCATCTCTATCTTGAAAAAAAAATCCATTGTCAAAATGTTTTTTCTTTTCTTAATGTAAGTTTTAGATCTTTTTACTTGCCCGTTTGCTTGACCTTAAACAGAAGATGCAGAAAAATATCCACAATAGAAAATAGCAATGCTGTAAATACCAAGAATGAAATATATATATATATATGCATTGAAAAAAATTATTTGAACATTTCATGTCCTAATAATGCTTTTTATTTTTTCTCTGTTCTGTAGCGACAACGAATTAGAGAGTTAATCCTCAAGCAACAGCAGCAGAGGACTGCCAACAGACAGGAGAGGGGCCCTCAGGATCCTGCTGGCAACTTAACCCCGGGAACACCACGACCTTGGCCCCATGAGGGCCCTGGCCAACAAGGGGAAATGTTCAACAGGCCTCCTCCACCCTATCCTGGACAAGGACCCACGAGAGGGCCAATGCGATTTCCTGGAAATTTTCCAGGGGATCAGCGAGTCTGCTTCCCTAATGACGGGCAAATCCAGCGGGCACCACATCCTGGAGATCCTAATTTAAGACATCAGGGACCAAGGTTTGAGTCGCAATTTCTTTTTGTGCTTAGTTTTTTAAGAGGTTATTTATTTTTATTTTTTTTTCAAAATCCAATATGTAATACAAAACTTACACTTTTATTTATCTTTCAACCTTTTTAGGTTTGGATTTCCACCTGCAGCTTTAGGTCCTCATGGCCCTCAAGAGTTCTTCCTCAGAGGGGAACACCCAATGCAGGAAGTCCCTCCACAGATGAGAATGCCCATGCCCACCGAGATGGCAAAAGGCATGGGAGGAAGCCCTATGGGTATGCCTCACCACTGCCCGCCACGCAGCGTACCTATGCAGCAACACAACATAATGGGTCAGCATTTCATCGAGCTGCGACACAGAGCTGTAGAAAGCAGGCCCCGCATGCAGTTTCCACCTGGCGCCATGCAAGGAGGCATGGACCCTAATCTCCAGGGTCCGAGGCTGCCGAGCTTTCCCGGACCACATGACTCCAGGTTCCCTTTGAATCAGGGGCCTAAAATGATGGACTCTCTTCCCGGTCAGTCTGGCCACTTGCACCTGTCTGCCAGCTTGGACAATCTTCATCAGCAAACCCAGATGCCAGGAATAAGTGCCATCAAACAAGCTCCCCTAATGAGATCAATGAGCCAACCTGCTTCAAATGAGACCCAGAACATGACATCATCCATCATCCTCTCTGCACCCCCTGCTGGACAGTCTGAGGCTGTCTCGGTGACTAACAGTGAAGCCGTGGAGGAGAAACTAGATGCAGAAGATTCGGCAGTCAAAGATCTTGAGGACGTGGAGGTCAAAGATCTGGTCGATGCTGACTTAGAAAATCTCAATTTGGATCCAGAGGATGGTAAAGACCTGGATCTGGAGACAAATGACCTACACCTCGATGACTTTCTAACATCTGGCAAATTTGACATAATTGCATACACAGACCCCGACTTGGATGATATCAAGAAAGACATGTTCAATGAAGAACTGGATCTCAGTGATCCCATGGATGATAACGCTGAAGCTACGGACATTCCTAAAAGTGCAATCCCTGAAACTGAGCCTTCATCCAGCTCAGCATCTGCCCCGTCAAAGTCAGAGTCCACAGGTGAGCAATCCGCCTCTGAACTTAAGCCGGAAGTACCTGGGAGTCACAGCTCTGACTCCTTGGCACCAGAACAGGAAATTAAAACGGAGGTCAAAGACTGTCAAGGGCCACCTGAAGTGGTAGACCAGCAACGACCTGAAAACCCCTCGTCGCAGCAGGGAGTGCTCTCCGACTCCACCCCGGTCCTTTCTAGTTTACTCATTAAGCAGCAGCCTGAGGAGCAATCATTAAATCCAATCATCGACTCCGTCAGTCAGGGAGGTAACCTCATGGCCCAACAGAACCCAGCCGGCGATAATCGGCATACCTCCTCGCTTACAGTGAGTCAAACGATAGCGGACACGGCCACTGCAGGACAACTATCTGCTTCTGGCTTTGGAGCCGACCAACAAGTCGGAGTAGACCAGACCGGTCTAAGCCAAGCCCAGCAGACTGTGTTGAACCAGAATTTGGGTCAGCACAGCCAGCAACAGCGTCCTCTCCTGCTGGAGGAGCAGCCCCTCCTGTTGCAGGACCTCCTTGACCAGGAGAGGCAAGAACAACAGCAGCAGCGTCAGATGCAAGCCATGATCCGACAGCGTTCCAGTGACGCCTTCTTCCCCAACATTGGTAGGGTTCTCCGCCAGCCCTTGTAGGATTTTGTGTTAGACACGGCACCTGTGCCTTGATTATATCTGACCGTGCATTTATTTGGCAGATTTCGATGCAATCACTGACCCCATTATGAAAGCCAAGATGGTTGCCTTAAAAGGGATCAATAAAGTCATGGTTCAGAACAACATGGGGATGGCTCCAATGGTGATGAACAGGTAAAGGCCACTGATTTTACACAGCAGTAATGTTCATACTGAAATCGAAATGATTACAGGTGTGACTCAATAAATTAGAAAATCTTTAAGGGGTTAAGTCAGTTCAAACATTTTAGCTTGTGTTTTATTACACAGAGTGAGATTTTTAAATCCCATATAAAATTCTCCAAAAAGTTACTTTCAATTGGAAAGAGGACAACTAACCAAGGACGTAAAGAGATCTCTTTAATCCAAAAACCTCTCCAGGTTTCTGGTTATGCTGGGTTTCACTTTTTGAATTCAGCAAACAAGTACAATTTTTTGAAGCACCTGTACTTCATACTAGTAAATAAGTTACTCTCGCAAGGAGATTTTGCATTAGCTGCCTAATAATAACACTACATTCTCCAGAATTAAAATGAGAACATTAACAGGTTAACATTAACCTTGTTTCACAGATTCCCTCCCGGTCCTGCACCACCTTGTCCTGAAAGCACCCCCATCCCTCCACAAGTCTTTGGACCGGTAATTAATTTTCTAAAGAAAATGTCAAAAGTCGGTGTTGTCAGTATAATATATATCTGTCAATGTTTGTATCAGGATGGCAAATTGACCCAAGTACCAAGACCAAATCCTCCAAACTTTGGACCAGGATTTGTCAGTAAGTTTTCAAAAGACTTTTTTTGGTTTGTTTTTTTGTGAAGGATCATTTTTCTGAAGATATGTTATGGCTGTAAATGTAAAGATATTTGTTTTTTTTTCCTGCTGTCAAGTTTTGCTAAGAAAACATCCATCTTTCTTCCATCAGACAACCCTCAGAGGGCTCAGTACGAGGAGTGGCTTCAGGAGACTCAGCAACTACTTCAAATGCAGCAAAAGTTTCTAGAAGAGAAGATCGGAGCTCACAGAAAGTCAAAGAAAGCCCTGTCTGCCAAGCAGAGAACTGCTAAGAAGGCAGGCAGAGAGTTCCCTGAGGAGGATGCTGAGCAGCTCAAACATGTCACAGAGCAGCAGGGTGTAGTGCAGAAGCAACTGGAGCAGGTAAAATGCAAGGCTTGATGAGCTCCACCACTGAGTTCTGTGTGACCTTTATATGCAGGTAGCCATCAGCATAAATATGTTTATCTGCAAGCAAAGCATTTAATTGTCAACGAAGGGATATCATTTATCTGGCATGGCTGCAGTCTCTTCTGTCAAACCTGTAAAGTATCCACACAGAATAATTCAAACAGAGAAGCATATATAGTATGTCTCTCCTGGAAATGTTGGTGAGTTCAAAATTCCATATAGTGTAATAAATAAAAAAAAAAAACTTGTATCCAACAGTAAGAACTGCACAGTCTTCAAATGGTCAAGGTATAGAATTTGATTTAATTATTTCCAGGTCTGGAAAAAGTGTTTTCAGACTTTGTCCCATTGAAGACGAGGAAGCTAAACTGGTCGCAGTGATCAAAGTCGCCACACCTCCCTCTAATACAGCAGCTCACGAGTTTCAGTTCTGACCAATCTCTAGATATTCAATTATCTATGCATTAATCTGTCTGTCCATCCACCAATTTCAGTCCATTTAACTTTCCATCCATTCAGTCAACCTTCCAGTTAACCCAGCCTTCTATCAAGTGACTTATCCTTCTGTCTGTCCATCTGCTCATCCATCCAACCCTCGTTTCAGGATATTTATCACTGATTCATCCATGTCTCATGCTAGTCATCTGTTCATTCTGTCCAACTGAGAATATGTCTATTATTTCTTTCCATCTATCGTTTAAATCACTGTCCATCCTTTCCTCCATACATCTCTCCAACAGCTATTCATATGTTCATTCGTTTTTCTATTCATCCACAAATCCATCTGCCATGAACATTCACTTGTTTTCTTTTCATCTTTCTATCCATTTATTTGTCTACCCCTTTGGGGGTTTATGTAGGTTTAATCTCTTTAATCAATATCTAAAGCCTTCAAAAATATTGTAGTCTGGCAAACTTTACCATTCCTTCTTAAGCTAAGAATGGTAAAATACAAGTTGTAGCATACTCACACGTATACTGCAGTGTTTATAATGAATATATTTTTTTTAAATTAAATATTAACCATTGACTGAAATATCAAAATATTTTAGATTTTTTTTTTAGAAGTCTGGTGAAGCACAATGTAGGGAACTCTGAATCCTTCATGAAGCTGATGAAACCGTTTTCATCTTTCATCAGATTCGCAAGCAGCAAAAAGAGCACGCTGAGCTTATCGAGGAGTACAGAGTGAAACAGCAGCAGAACAACATGACCCCCATCATGCCCGCTATTCACTCAGCGGCGGGCAATCACGGCATGGTTCCTGGCGGCCCACCGATGGTCCAGCCTCCCATGAACCCCATGATACAGATGCCTCTTCACCCTGGCCAACCAAACGCAGCACCACGCATGCCCAACCCTCCGCCGGGCTGGCATTCTGGGGCTGCAATGCCTCTGGGTGGACCGGGGATGCCACCCATGATGCCCCCTCAGGTAGCTGCTCCAGGTTCGGCTCAGCCCCTTCAGATGCCGGTGGGTAGCATCTCTCAGCACTCGCAGATGCCCGTTGAGCCCCAAGGCACACCTGCCCCGCCGGGCGCGGTTAAACCGATGCAGGCGGGTGGTGTGAAGTTTGACGACAACAACCCCTTCAGCGAAGGTTTCCAGGAGCGCGAGAGGCGGGAGAGGCTCAGAGAACAGCAGGAGAGGCAGCGCGTGCAGCTCATGCAGGAAGTGGAGCGTCAGAGAGCTCTGAAGCATCGCATGGAAATGGAGCAGCAAGGGTTGATGGCCCCAGATGGCAGCGGTGCACCTCTCGCTCAGATGCCGTTTTTCAATTCTGAGCTGCCGCAAGACTTCATGCAACCCCAGAGGCCCCCGCTGCAGCAACCACAACAGCTTGGACCGATGTTTCCCCAGCAGCAGGCCATGCAGCGCAGCTTGGGCTCGCCGCCTGGGACGTTCATTCAGGGTGACCGAAGACCAATGATGGGCAATGGGATGATGCCCCCGGACACGGGCCCAAGTTTAGGGCCAGACGGCGTCGCCATACCAGGACCTAACTTCCCCCATGCTCAGCCGAGGCCCCGCCAATTCAGTGGACCAGGAATGATGCCTCAGATGCCCGGAGAGGGTCCTCCGTTTGATTCTGCCACACCGCTTCCATCCAACTTTCCAGGCTCAGGTCAATCTCTCATCCAACTCTACTCCAACATCATTCCAGATGAAAAAGGGAAAAAGAAAAGAAACCGCAAAAAGAAGAAAGATGATGACGCCGACTCAGTCAAGACACCTTCGACTCCGCACTCGGACCTCACAGCCCCCCTAACGCCGTGCGTCTCCGACACCTCCTCGACCCCGACCAGAAACACCCACGTCTTTGGCGATCAGGACCTGTCCAGGTCTCCGTTGCTGGGGTCTTCCACGCCCAGCCATTCAGAGCTGGAGAGGCAGCTTTCTGGTGGACAGTCTGGTCATCCAGCATCAGACGTGTCGAGGACGCAGGCTCAGGAGCACGAGAGGATCGTCAGTAACATAAAGCTGGAGCAGACCGATGCCGCTGAATGCGATGGGTCCTTCAACTCAGAGATGAACTCTGTGAAGGAAGAAAAGAACAAAGGGAACATGTCCCCATTCCTCGCTGGACAGAGTCCAAACAAGGGAGAGGCTGGCAATGAGCTGCTGAAACACCTGCTGAAGAACAAGAACACACCTCCACCTGGCCTGTCACAGCAGCGGTCAGAGGACAGCCTGCGCTCAGAGGAGGAGGAGGCCACCGACTGCAAAACCCTGCTGAGGCAAAGCTCCATGGACAGCAACGGGGTCAGTGTTTGTTTATCCTATCGCTGTAGAGAACATATCAACACAGTGAACAATAGGCATAAAATGTTTTACCAATATTTTACCTAAACCAAAAGTACAAACTTATATTTTAGAGTTTTCTGCGACATGGAACGTAAGCAAAAGCCAGAGGTCAGATCTGGTACTTTGCCTCTTGCATTAGAAACTGACCGATTTCAGAGGAGGATCGGAAATGGCTTTGTGTGATTTAAATGAAATTCAAATTGAAATGCACTTTTTGTTTCATTGTCCTTTTATATATGATGCTTAGAAACTGAGATTTCTTTGACATGGACGATGAAGATAAACTACGCTATTCTCGTATTACACTTTCAGTTACCTCAGTATGTTTCAAAAGCTTGGCACCTTCGGAAGAGGACAGAGCACAGAAGAAATAAACTATACTTTTAATGCAACTATTTTTATTTTCCAAATTCAGGCCTACTCTGACGGAACCTCGGAGTTTCCTGGCTCTCTGCTTCCTGAACAAGACAAGAAGAAAGGGAGGAATAAGAGACCACCAAAGGGAGGAGAGAAGCCCGCTCGCTACAAGAAGAGAAAGAAGGAAGGAGACGACAGGCAGCTGATCCATTCAGGTCCTGACACCGTTATGACACAAATCAAACAAGTAAGATTGCTTTTACTCTTTTCTTTCTTCTAGTCACTTTTTTTTGGTCAAACAGCTGGGGAAAAAAAAAAGTTTTGAATTTGCATTTTAATGAATCAGAAAATAATTGAAAAGTTTATTGATTTTTAGCAAAACTTCCATAGATTAATTGCACACAGAGTGACATGTTTAATTTAAAATATGCCTTTCTGGTCATTTTGATGACTATATGGCTTAGCTCTATGAATACACACACAAAAATTTGTTTTTAGGCACATTTTTAATATGTTGGATTGTAGCTTAAAGAATGCTAACTCCAGCCGTCACCGACTTCCTCCTCAAGGACTGTAAACAACAAAAGGTGATTGGTAAAGCAGCTTTCTGTTCACACTGCTGTATCTGAGCATATTGAGAGAAAGTTGACTCGCAGGGAAAACTATATCTAAATTAGATTTCTGTGTTTTCAGTAAAGCTTTGTTTTTTGTTAATAACTAAATACACAGTTTCCATGTCCGTTGTTATCCTTAATCTCATAATTGTTTTGTTTCTTTGTCTTCACACAGCAGCTTTCCCTGCTGCCCCTCATGGAACCATTGATTGGAGTGAACTTTGCCCATTTTGCTCCCTACGGCAGCGGCCAGCTCAACGGCGAAAACCTTTTGTCTGGTACTTTTGGCAGCGCCTCGCTGGACGGAGTCTCAGATTATTACTCCCAATTGGCCTATAAGGTGGGTATTCATTACTGCAGAAAAAAACGGTAAAACGCAAGAGTTTGTGTTCATAACGTGTGCCGCCTGCCTTTGCACTGGTTGTGAATCTGCAGCAGAATAACTTGAGCAATCCACCAACCCCACCGGCGTCTCTCCCTCCAACCCCACCGCCTGTGAATCGACAGAAAATGATCAACGGTTTTGCGACGACTGAAGAGCTGGCCAGCAAAGCTGCTGCCATGGGTAAACATTTAGCAGCACACAGCTACGTTTCTGAAGACAACTACATCACAGCTCACCGTTTGTACCAGTTGTTTATATGCACAGTGGACAACAAAAGTATTCGTACCACTCGAACATATTCACATTTTATCAAATCGCAACCACAGTTGTCGGGGTGTTTACATGCTGAGGTGGTACATGATTTGGAAGTGTAAGGAGAAATAAATGTCTTTTACTAAATGTTTTGCAAATATAAAATGAAAAAGGTTTTACATTCATACTTGGTGGAACCATTCACTACAGATACAGCAGGACATCCTTAGGGGTGACCATCAGCTTTGCACATCTAGAGAAAAATCACCTCTTCACCTTTGTGAAAAAAAAAAAAATGCTTAATTTGTTTTTCCTTTTTCTCCAATTACTTTACTGTTAACTAATAATGCTTTCAGTATTTCTATAATATGGAAGTTATTTTTCCATTAATTTCCAGTTTCCAAAGGTCTGGTACCCAAGCCACTCCACGTCCCGTTTAGAGCTGAGGAAGATCTTTTAGCCCGGGCCATCGCTCAGGGACCCAAAACTGTGGATGTCCCAGCTTCTCTTCCCACCCCTCCTCATAACAACCAGGAGGAGCTCAGGTATCGAATCAGTAACACTCATTTATAAGTGGATCATTCGCTTCGGCTGTATGGTTTTTGACTGTCGCTTTCTTTCGCGACACCAGCAATAGAGGACAGGAGCCGTGCAAGGACAGGGATTCACCTGACAGCTTCGTTCCCTCCTCATCTCCCGAGAGCGTGGTTGGCATGGAGATCAGTCGCTACCCAGACCTGTCTCTGGTGAAGGAAGAGCCACCATCGCCGTGCTTGTCTCCCGTGCTCCCCATGCTGCCTGCCCCCGACGGGAAAGGTGAACACCCACAACATCCTACATAATTCAATCAAACATAATTGATTAGAATTTATGAGGTAGTTTTAACACACAACTCAAGCTTCTAAGCCATTTTGTGCGGTTGTTTTTTTTTTTTTTTTTACTCTTCAGGGTCAGAGATCAAACTGCAGGATATCAAGACTGAACCTTCTTCGATGTTCTTTGGCTCCCCCTTTGGCCCCATGTCTAACGACTCCAAACAAGGGCTGGTTTCTGTTGCTATCACACTGAGACCAGCTGCAGCCGAGGTAAGCTGACTGTATGGCTGCTTCAGCTAAAGTATTATCATCAGATCTTTTCATGATCTGCTCAGATGACGATCACAAACTCATTGGTCAGAATTGAAGTTCCGGTCTTTTGGAGTTTGGAGACTGTAGGTGGGGATAAAATTATAATTTCAGGGTTAGTGTGACGTTTCAAAACAAATATTTATGCGATTCTTACAAGATAAAAATGATTTAAATTTGATTGTATGTATGCGTGCCTCTCTTTTAGAACATCACAGGTGTGGTAGCGGCCATTTCAGACCTCCTGTGCGTGAAGATCCCCAGCAGCTATGAGGTCAGCAGCACCCCGGACAGGCCTCCTCTGTCTATGGGCCCTCGCATGGGTCCCCACGGGATGGAGCCGCGGCCTCCCATGTTCTTCCACGGGCCGGGGGACCACGCCGTGCTCCACGGTCGGCCCGGACAGATGATGCATTCCAGCGGGCCACAGGGAATGATGCAGCAGCAGCCACATCCTTTCCATTTCCATCCCAACAGCCCAGGTGAGAGAGTGAGACCGAATTAAACAAGAGTGTCGCTGAGAGTGCTGTAATTGAAATGTCATTTCTAATTTAGCTGTACGTAATGAGGCTGTGTGGAAGAATGCAGCAGTCGCTTCTCTGTGTGTAGTTTTTTTTTTTTCTTCTTTTAAACCCGAAGGTGATTCAATTCTGCTTATTTCTAAGAGGGACTTGTTGTATGTACAGTAGTCAAACAAGTTCAGAAATTTTCAATTAAATATGATTTGAGTGAATCACAGCTGTGACGGTTTGCACTGCTTTCTTTCTTATCCTGAAAGTTCAGTCTTTTTTTTTTTTTTTTGACATGTTGATCCTATGTCTTTCTTACATGATGCAAATAGTGCCACGGACAAGTTTACTCACATTAAACATTAGATTAAATTTCATCATTTTGATGTGCTTGAACCATTTTAAATGGAATGATCATGACAAACAGAATTTAAGCAATAATTATGGGGAACTTCTGTAAATCCACAGACTCGTCTTGTAGAGAAACCCAGCCCTTTTTGTCGTAAGCAGCAAACTCCTGGCATAATTCGAACTGGATAATTGACCACTTTTCTCATTAGAAATAATAGAGCTCACTGAAAATGGCTTCTTGAAACAGACCTGCTTTTAAAGCAGAGTCAGCACATTTTAGAAGGTCTGAAGTGTAAGCCATTTGAGAAGCTTAAAACAACCAGAACAAAACTACTCCTGTTACCCGTTTATGATCATTATTCTGTTGGAGAACCCAGCTGCTTTGTTCAATTCATTAGTTCTACTTGTAAGAACGGCCCGATGCCACCACCGTGCTTAGAAAGTTAATCTCGACTCCTTCAAATGTTTTCGTCAGAGTAGATCCAGAATGTTCTAGCAGCTCCTGGCGACTGTGTTGAGTCAGAACGTTATGGGTTTGATTCCATCTTCTTCTCTCTTAAATGTTGATGAGCGCTTGGACAAGTTGCCTACCATTCTGCATATTGATGTATGAATATAGAATAGAATAGAACAGAAAATTATATAGAGATACTAACCCATACCGTCTCTGCTGTTGATTAATATTGATGCCAGAATGCATTTTTAAAAAAATCAATATTTGTTGCCTCAGGTGCCGCTGTGGCTCGAGGAGCTGACCATAAGACTCCTGCCAGTGCTGGATGTAAACCCCACTGGTGCTGCCACTGCAAAGTGGTAGTTCTGGGAAACGGAGTTCAGAAAGCCATCAAAGATCTCCCTGCTCGCATGAAGGTACCAAACAAACTTTCATCCTACACAAAATATGCATAATCTATCAAAAATGAACCTTCAGACTTGTTCAGTGCTGCGGTATCCAACTAAAGTTAAATGTTTGTTTTTTTGTTTGTTTTTTTTTTTTTTCTTTTTTCCTCCCCTCCCTTTTCGGGTGGTAAATTTAATACGTATATCATGCTTGCTTTTGAAACTCAGCAGTGCTCTCTGGGTTAATAATATATCCTTCTGGCAATCAGACACTTGATTGAGATTTCAGCTCTCAGATAGAAAAAAAAGCCCCTCAGAAGGCTGCTTCACATTGATTTTATTTATTTATTTTCTAAGAGCTGAATATAAGATGGTCTAAGGGCAAGTTTATTGACCATGCAAGCTTCATTGAATCTAAAATATTATCTGCTTTCATACCGAAGGCCAACATCTCTGCAGTAATACCGGACATATTATTTTATATTATTAGTCCTGGCTGCTGAAGTTAAATCGGTCTCAGATCTGTTGGCTGGGTAAAGCATTCAGTTTCTTCGTCTTTTTTGCTTTATATTAGGAGTATCAAAGCCGTTTGAGATCGGATGAAAACCTGGTCTTCTGTAGTCAAAGCTGTTTCCTTCTCTACTGTTCCTCATCGTCCCCTCAGTCCAGACCCACCACAGAGACGAAGGTTTGTATCGTTCTAACCCATGCAGTTTAAACCTGCGTGGACCGAGTAACAACTGTTTGCTGTATTTCCTCTGACATTTTCAGGAGTCTATGTCCCTTCTTCCTGCCTCTGACCAAAGCGAGAGCTTTTGCAAAACTCAGCATCAGTACAACAACAACATGTCCTCGCTGGACGTCCATTGCCTCGCCCAGCTCCAGCCCAAAATGTCTCCTCCATCTACTCCGCCCATCCCCTTCCCTACAGCTGGAGAAACGCCCAAGTCTGAGAGCAAAGCCGACGCCCTTAAGGTGACAGTGAAGCTTAAGGCCCGGCCACGGTCCCACGACGGCTGGCACCAGGGAAAGAGACAGAAAGGCCTCCGCTGGAGAAAGTGGAGCGTTCAGGTGGTTTTACCGCCGAGGATGAATTCGCAGCTTCCAGAGGAAGATAAGATTGACGAGCTCCTGAAGAAACTAGGAGCGTCCCTGCGCCCTCCATCTTTGCTCAAAGATAAGAGGCGGTGCTGTTTCTGTCACCAGTTTGGAGACGGGATCACCGACGGGCCGGCCAGGCTGCTCAACCTAGACCTCGACGTGTGGGTTCACCTGAACTGTGCTCTGTGGTCAACCGAGGTGTACGAGACGCAAGCCGGCGCCCTCATCAACGTGGAGCTTGCGCTGCGCCGCGGCCAGACGATACGCTGCGCCTACTGCCAGCAAACCGGAGCCACCAGCGGCTGCCACCGCCTGCGCTGTACCAACGTCTATCATTTCACCTGTGCTCTGCAAGCCCAGTGCACCTTCTTCAAAGACAAGACCATGCTCTGTCACGCCCACAGGCCCCGGGGAACAGCAGGGCAAGCCTTGGAGCACGAGCTGCGCTGCTTTGCCGTGTTCCGACGCGTCTACGTTCAAAGAGACGAAGTGCGACAGATCGCCACGGCCGTGCAGCAGCCAGAGTTGGGCTACACATTTCGAGTGGGGAGCCTGGTGCTGCACGCGATAGGACAACTCACCCCGTTACAGATGTCTGCCTTCCATTCACCGACCACCATCTTTCCCGTTGGCTACGAGGCTTGTCGCATTTACTGGAGCATGCGCCACGGCAACCGCCGCTGTCGCTATGTCTGTTCAGTTGAAGACAATGACGGGTTTCCAGAATTTACAATCAGAGTCGTTGAACAAGGCTACCAAGACTTGATCCTGACGGACACCTCTCCTAAAGGTAAAGAAAGTAACAATTTCTTTACTTCTTTGTCTTTTTTTTCCCTGAGTTTAGTTTGTTCCTAAGCAGCTTGTGTTTTATTTCAATTAGGAGTTTGGGATAAAGTGCTTGGTCCTGTTTCTGACAAAAGAGCAGAGTCTGGCACTCTGAGGCTCTTTCCTGTGTATCTGAAAGGAGAGGATCTGTTTGGACTCACAGTCCCCGCAGTCACCAGAATTACTGAATCGGTTTGTACCTAAATTTGTGTTCCTGTTGCTTTAAGAGTTAAAAATATTGGCAAACATCTAAACTATGTCCTTCGTCCTTGTGCTGCTTCGCTCCAGCTCCCAGGAGTGGAGGCATGTTTCAGGTACTCTTTCCGTTACGGGCGCAACCCTCTTGTGGAATTACCGCTCATGTTCAATCCAGCGGGGTGTGCACGTGCAGAACCAAGAACAAACTCCTCCCACACTTTGCTGGTGATAAGGTAACTAAGAAAATTAGCTTCTATGCCTGTTTAAAACTGAAGAAATGAAAGAGAACTTTCAGTTATATTTTTGAAGTATATGTGGGTCTCTTTTCATGCATTTCCGTACAGAATAGTGGATACACAGCGAGACCAAGGGTGTGGAATTCACCCCTTTACTTTTGCATTACTTTTCTTGTTACATCACCATATTTAGGGATCAACTGGTCGTCTTAAATACAATTTCAAATCTCTCTCAGTGCCCCCAAGTGGTCAGACATTCATCTACCAAATCAGTCAGTCAGAAAGTAGGTCAAGCTGTCAGTTTCAAGCATCCAACATGCCAAGGTTAGTGGATTCTGAGCAGATAGAATACAGTGCCAAATGCCTTGTAAGCACCGTTTCCCAGTGCCATGCAGTCATTCCACATCATTGAAACAAAAGGACGATGCACAACGCTGTAATAAAGTAAGGAAATTGTAATTCCAGCAAAAGTTCAGAGTGATTCCGGTAAGTTATGTGGACCACACCCAGCTGTTGAGTGTTGTAGAAGCTGAAGCGTAGGAAAAATGGAGGGCGCTAAAGGTAGTAATTTAAGGCTCCAACTTATTTTAGTTATAAAAAATGTTTAAAATAACCAGCATGCTAATAGCACTGTAGCTAAAGTTGATGAATATTTGTTAATTTTGGTCAGTTTTTATAGAAGAAAATAATTATTGTGATCACGATAAATGTTGCTGGCTAACTCTAAAATGATCGGAAGCTGTTTGGGATAATAGCTTTTTCTTTCCACCATGCCACCATCATTAAATATATTATTAAAATATGATTAAATCCATATTTAATCATATTTAAATATGATTAAATATGGATTTAATCAAGTAGGCTATTTCTGTCAGCCTGAAATAGCCTACTTGACAATGGATAAAGTCTAATTTCATAGCAGTGATTGTGTTTCTGAACCTCTGTCTGCAATGGCTGATTTATTTCCCAAAAGACAAGCCAATTTAATACTTGTTGTTTTTATAACTGTTGTGATAAATGCCACAAAATGTCAAGATAAAATGTTCTGTCCACGTCGCTGATTCCCATTAGCTGCTGTAGTGTTGCATATGGTGGCATCAGCTGAATTGCCAATATTGGCCCGTTAGCCTGTCGCCAGCCGAGTATTTTAAAAGTAAATTGGCTGAAATAGAAAGTGTGCAGAAGTACTTGAATGCCAAATAAACATATGAGAATACCAACAGGACCACAATAGTCTGAACGCTTTACAAGATGAACTCAATGAAGCAAAATTGTAGCGTTGGCGCTAATATGTCTCCTTTTTCTCACTTTGCCTCAAAATGCAGGCCTCAGCCACAGGTTGTGTCCAGCAGCAGTGCCAGGTCTAATCAAAATGTGGCGCAGGGAGAAGGCGGTGTTCCTCACAGCAAGACTCCAGTTGTGCACCCCAGGTCCTCCCAGTACCGCTGGATGAAGAGCGAGTGGAGAAGTAATGTGTATTTGGCTTGCTCCCGCATCCAGGTGACTGAACTACAGTTCATTGAAGCTTCTGGTTCTAAAGGGCTTTAGGGCTTTTGCAAGGTCTTTAAATTTACAGAGTTCCTGCACCGCCTTGAATTGCTTTTACAATTTTACAGATCTGGATAAGTGACTAAAGAAAAGACAATAGAGAATGTTAAAAGTTTTAAATCTTTTTGTTACTTTGTTATTCTGGTATCCAAACTGTAAAATGTCTAAAGAATAAGGGTGTAAACACTGATTTTTATTTTTTATTTTGTATTTTTAATTTAGAAAATTAAAAAGAAAAATTAAATTCTTGGACCAAGTTTTACTGTAGGCCCTTTCTTTGTATATTTAGGTAATTGCATAATCCACTACTAGCTTATAAGTGTATCTTTAACGGGGCTGGCTGGAGAACAATTATTTGAAAACTTGGCTAAAAACCAATCAAAAGTAATGCTTAACATATAAAGTAGGTAACGTTGGTGTACTAGCTCTGATCTCAGATACCAGAATTGAAAAGCATTGTTGGGCTGACATAGTTACATGCATCTTACTTTAAATAGAAAATATCTTAAATATAATTTTTAAATCTTGTTTTTTTATGTAATAAACACTTAAAGACATAATGTAACATAATGCTTACATGATATCTACACAGGGCCTGGGGCTGTTTGCTGCTAGAGACATCGAAAAGCAAACCATGGTGATCGAGTACAACGGAACTGTCCTCCGAAATGAGGTTGCCATCAGGAAGGCGAAGGTTTACCGATCTCAGGTAAATAAAAATAAAAAAACTACATAATTAAGTCACGTTTTGACTTGATCTTTAATTGAAAATAACAGTTTATTTTCATATTCCTTTACAGAACCGAGCAGTGTTCATGTTCCGCATCGACAGCGAGCATGTTGTGGACGCCACTCAAAGTGGAGGGCTTGCCAGGTCTGAAATTTACCAAATTATATCGATGTAGCTGTAAATCAAAAACCTGTTAGTTTTATATCTGTTTTTGTTTGATATTTGATTTTTGATGAGTCACTTCACATGTGTTGTG
This sequence comes from Poecilia latipinna, assembly GCF_001443285.1. Classification (NCBI taxonomy): domain Eukaryota; kingdom Metazoa; phylum Chordata; class Actinopteri; order Cyprinodontiformes; family Poeciliidae; genus Poecilia; species Poecilia latipinna. Next base: position 174,341 of record NW_015112944.1, on the reverse strand, counting down.
TGCGTGTGCGTGTGTGTGCGTGTGCGTGTGTGTGTGTGTGTGTGTGTGTCTGAATTACAATTTCAAAGTTAGAGATAGTTAAAGTTGATGTTGCTAAAGTTTTGCCCTAAAGGTGGATGTAGCCGTTCATAGGCGCGCTCCAACAGCGGGAACCATTTGTTTACCAACCTAGTTTACTAGGTTGTTATTTTAACCTGGTTGTTTCAGCTGCAACCAGAGCCAAATCAGGTTGCTGTGGTATTGACTAACCCTGAAACCATCCCTGATTGGAAGGCAGTTTGCAAGCACAACATTAAGCCCATTCAGTCATACTTAATATCAGTATTTTACAAAGGTCTTCATTAAAATAGAGTGAGAAAAGTTACTAGATTTATTGGAAGTATTCTTTACATGAAGTGTGGACTTCTACTTTAGGTTTACTATGGCGGCAGAGAGAGTAAACATGCTCATTTAAGCCTGTGTGTAATTTATGCTTTTTTTTTTTTTTTTAGATGTGCAAAGTAACCTTAAATTTGTAAGAAATCTATAAATATTAGAAAGTTATTCCGTCTTTAGAGTGATCTGAATTCTGTTTCAAACGTGTGACCACTGAGAAATAATCATTGTGTGTAGAGCATTGGTTACTATCTCAGCTGTGTTTTGTTTTTTTTCTCTCTTGTGCTCTAAAAGCAGCTGGAAAATCTCAGGTTTAAGCGGCCGGGTTTAGAAACTTACCATGCACCATATTTATCAAACCCTTCATGACATTATTATAGACAGTTTATAGGTCATTCTCTGTTTGCTTCCTCTGTAAAGCATAGCTTGAATTAATTGCCACTACAAATCGTGCTGATTTATCTCACGAGCGTAACGTTAAACTTTATCTGAGGTTAGAACATCTTTAAATACGTCTCTGTTAGCTAATATGTGCTGCGTACTACTCTTCTTGCTTGTAACACAAACTAATGTTCCTGCAGCCACACACTGAAAACAGGTGGTTTCAATTGTACTCCGTATAAAAACTCTCCATTAAGGTTCAAATAAAAAAGGCAGTATTTTCCAGATCTTGAGTACGGACAAGAATGGAAAAACATTTGTATTTGCAGACCTTAGACTCTATTCCACTGCCCTCCTCCTGTTCTCATTCCATATTTAAAGCCTTCCCCTCTGTAAAACGATCTTCCATTTTGTGGAGTTTTTATTTTAGTATTAGCAAATACTTGTAAAGGACTGGGAGCTTGAAAGGTTGGAGAAGTGTGGAGTTCCTATGTGAAGACTCTTTAGGAACCATGTGTAAGAGCAGATGTTTTGTTTTATTATTGTTCCTTAGATACATCAACCATTCTTGTGCCCCTAACTGTGTCGCTGAGGTGGTTACATTCGAGAGAGGCTACAAAATCATCATCAGCTGTATTCGCAGAGTTGAAAAAGGAGAAGAGGTGAGTATCCAGAAGCTGCTGCACGAATACAGTGTCAAAGCTCAGTAACAAATTTCCCTGCCTTGTTTTTCAGCTGTGTTTTGACTATCAGTTCGACGCCATTGAAGGCCAGCACAAGATTGCTTGCCAATGCCGAGCTCCTGAGTGCAGGAAGTGGATTAACTGAGCTAAACATCAAAACCATTCCTTGCTTGAGCGAGTGAGTGTCATGATCTCTGCACAGAGGAAGAATAAAAGCTCCGCGCTGCAGTCGATGTAACAAAATAAAAAATAAAAAAAAATGTAAAAAAAAAAAAAAAATCAAAAAAATCAACAGAAGAGTTGAAGGCTAGTTCATGAGGATCATGGGAGTGAGGAGGGAAAAAAGCTTGTCTGGAGGAGGAGAAATCCAACACGGTAGCAGGATGTGACTTGTGCCATATGTAAAAGAGGCTTTTGTCGTCCACAAGGCCTCCATCTGTCTGTATGTATCTGCTCGTATATTTGTGGTGTACATGGGGGTGCAGAATCCACCAGCGAATGAGAAAGCACTGTGCAGGGTGCGGCCTTACTGCTAACTAAGGGCAGGCCCTTTTTGTTATATAATAATGTATGCCGTTAGACTAAATGTAGACATCACTGAATGAGGAATGTACAGCAACGAATACCGTGAAGGGAATATTAACTTGCACTAAAGAAAAATGAAAAAAAAAAAAGAAAAGAAACAAAAACATACACACAGAAAAACTTTTAAATACTTGATTCCATGAGTCAGTTGTATCATAGGTCTCCGTCATGTGATTTGTGTGGAATTTGAGAGGTTTTGTATTTATTACTGAGTGAGTGAATTTTATTCTCAAAATGATGAGATTGAGTTTAAAGAAGGCTATTGTTTTTGAAGATTGAAGATGACATGCTGTTACTTTTGTACAAATGTATATAAAGAAAACTATAGGAATAACCGACCAAATACTACCTTAACCTTCTTGATGTTTGGATGTTTTTAAAATCGTTTCTTTTTACTGTTTTGTTTTTATTTGTCATTGAAATTTATTTAAGATGGACGTTATTTCCGTTTGAGAGTATATATTATGATTATTCTGTACAGAATTTGTAAAATAACCACAATAATTCACAAAGTATTTTTGTTGTATTAAAAGTGTAAGGTATTGTAGCGTAGTGTTTTTTGTGACTTACACATACTTTGACCACTCGAAAGAAATATTTTTGTTGACTAACGAGTTATCAGTTACAGAATCGAGAAGAAGAAGAAAAAAAGGATCATTGTGATCCGTTTGCTGTTAATCAGGTCTGATTTTAAAGAACTGTGAATTAGGAGTTGCAACCCCCAAAAAAAAAAAAAAAAGAAACAGCTTTTTAACTTTTTATCTTAAACAAGAGCAGCAAAGTGTTTTTACTTACTTTACTTTTTCGGGGGGAAAAAGGTGCAAACATCTAATCATGTATAACGTAGATGAACCAGTGTGCGACAGAGAGAATTGTATGTGGAACCAACAGTCGTTCTACCTTTTCTTGGACAGAAACGGAGTTCTGCTTAATCAAAAATATTTCTTATACTGACACTTCACAAGTCACATGCTTAGAAACAGACGAGTTTTTGCGTGCACAATTTCAAGTCGACTGTAAAATTTTGCAGACAGTCTTAGAACTTGTAATGTATATGGCATGTATTTTTTTAACTTTCTGAAAACTCAATTGTATATATTTTCTCAATGAATGGTTGTAACAAAATTGTTTCTTGGATATTTTTCTTCTCTTGTATGATATTACATTATCCTGCCAGTGTGTTTGTGCTACATTTTCTTGGTCGTGTAAAGTAGTCAAGATTTTTTTTTCTTCTTCTTCTTTTTGTTGTTTATTTTTGAAAATGCCTTTTGAAGTGTACAGAGTACGAGGTTTGGATTTTGTGGAATTTAGAAACATTTACAAAAATAAACTATTTTACATGTTAAAAGTTGTGCATCTGTTTTTAGAGGGCTCACTTTTAGGACTATTGCTCATAGGTCGCTGGCTCGCCGGATGAATTATAAGTGAATCAAAAATCATTTTCATACCACATTAGAATTTAAATAATTTGAAATTATTCTCTTAAATCTCAAAAACAAGGCTTGGATAATTGAGATTAATCATGCAAGAATTTTCATAAGGACTCAACGCTAAATTCTGTCGATTATTCTCGTCTACATATATTCAACCCAGAGAAGAAAGTTTGCTTGAGGTTGAACACCTTAAAAACCAGGATTGTTGATGTTAGAAAGTTTGTGATATTGTCTAAAATGTTTAGAGACACAGATCCTGAGTTTCCCAAGAATTGGACACCAAACCATTGACTTGACTGCAAAAGACCTACATCAGCCTGTGAGGTTTCACATTCTTACACGAAACCTCAGACGCTGAGTAAGTCTACATATTAAACACTGAAGAGCTCCATACTTGAACTCCAGAAATGCATCATTACTGACCAAAAGCACAAGAAAATTCAGCTTCTGTTTGCTCTCAGCCATATAAATAAGCCAGAGAGATCTTGGGGATTCCTTTTTGCAGCGCAATGAATCAATACTGAAACTTCTGGGACTGGAAACCTGCAGCAGTAGAGGCAATTCAATCAAGAGTCAGAAAATTTTATGTGCTTTGAGAGAGCTTGAACTTTAGGTGTCATTGAGGCCTTAAACATAATGATCCCAGACATCTGAAACTTGTTAGTTCTGGAAAATACTGGAATGGTCATCTAATTTTCTTAACTAGAAGTCTATTGAAAATCTCTGGCAGGATTTAAAAAAAAAAAGGTGGTTGCAACATAATAGCTGAGTGTGATGTTAAATTGAAGGTTATTGTCAAAGAGGAGTGGGCTAAGATTCTCCAGGAACCCTGCCAGAAACAATCTGTCTGCGAATTATATTTACAAAAGGGGGTTCTAGCAAAAACAAAATTGTATAGAAAAAAACGTATTTACACTTTCAGATGTATCCCTGTTTGTTTTATCCATCCAGCCATAACTTTGCCCATTACTCATGCATCCATCACTTGGTGCATCCATCTTTTGCTATTTGCTAGTTCCATTTTAAATGCATGTCCTTTGCTGAAATATCAACTCCAAAGAGAACTTTTGTGTTTGTAATTTAAAATAAAAAAAGAGAAAATATAAGGTTTTGACATGAAAACTAACCAACCCAAGGTTAAAGAAACAATACATACAGTTACGCAGTAAAAAGGAAAACATAAAATTAAATTAATTGCATCTTTGTAAATTGTGCTCTCTGCAGTGAATGTGTTCTATCAACTTGTTTTAAAATCTAGCCTTGATGTTTCCTGCATGGCCACATGATCTAATGAATATCTGAATCATACTGACATCTGTTGGTAGGGAATTACATTAGACTCGGGCGGTGTTATGTCAAAATTAGTTTCCGTCAAAGACAATTTTCCTGGCAGTGTGCCTTCGGTTTTGCCCCACCATAATATATGTAAATATAATTTTTTTTTTTTTTTAAGAAATACACGTATTTTAATAAAGGCGCTTCAAAGTGACCCTGCTACTTCTTCACAGTCTTACGCTATTAAGAAGTAAACTTGCTTAAAATTTTAAAGACATGGTCCATTTTGATTCACCGACAGGTGACTGAGCGTCTGAGCCTAAAATGTTACAAAAACATGATTCCTACCTCAGCTTTGACTTTAAAAAAAGGCAGGAGCAGGCTGCTTGTGTTCTTTTGGAATCAGGCCCGGAAACGCAGCAGGGAGCGCATTTCCTCTGAGTGACAGATTTCACCAGAACACCTGTAAACAATGTGGCGTATGAGGTGCGCCCTGCCTCTTTTTCACAGCCGAGCCTACTTCCTGGTGGACGAGCCTGCTCCTCGCTTGGTGTTGTCGTAGTAAAGAGTAGAGGGGGCAGCTGAAGTCAAAGTAGGCACGGCTGGCCGAGGCTCTGCCGTCGAAAACAACCAGTTGGTTACATAGTTTGGAAGTTTATCACACATTTTTTGTTTTGCTTTTTTAAAAACAACGAGAAGAAGACAAAAATGGGAAGCACGTTGATGGAGTCCAGCAAGGCGAGCTCAAAGAAAATGCCAAAAAAGAAGAAAGGTCTCCGGATTAACATGCCAGTAAGTCGTTGAAGTATTAGCCAGTTTGTTTTGTATTGCTAATTTAAAAATATATACTTTCAATGAAGTTTTTAAATGAACTTTTAGGTGTTGTGCTTTTTTTTTTCCAGCTGCATTCCGCCTCTGAGTAACGTCTTCCAAGTTAATCAGTTTATTTACTTTCACTAAAAATGTTTCTAATCTGTGTAAAATGCAGCCTCAGTTTGTGCAGAGACATCGTTGCATTGCTTGACTTTTTCATTAAGCCATTTCTCACTTGTAGGTTGAGCTGCAACTGCAAGCATTTATTGTGATGTCACCGCAGGCAACTCCCACTACGGAGCTTCAATTGTTTACATGTGCAAATAAAATGCAGGTTGTTGTTTTTGAATGTTTTTGTTTTCTCCCAAACATGCATGGAATTTTCCAGGACGTGATGAGCAAACCTATCCGTGCCTGTTTTAGTGTTTTGAATGCGATCGTCAGAATACATTAACAAAGCAATTGGCGAAAGGAGTATCGTTTCAAAATACAACATATTTGAAATACTAACCCGTTTTTCTTTTTTTTTTCTTTTTTTTGTATTTGAAAACGGATTATTAGAAATGAAAATTTAATTTTAGATCAAATTTATTTAGATTTTCTTTTCATGTGTCACATTTAAAAAAAATAGACTACATAAAATTAAAAGGTAAAATTAAAAGATTTTACATCAGGGACAGTTAACATTTGAGCCCTATGTAAAACAAAACAAAACAAAACAACGCTCTTCTCTGCCATATATGGGCAGTGACGTCACGGGGTGAAGAATATACTTTTAAGTTGTGTACAGTTTGTCTGGAAATGCTTTTCTCCTTATTGGTGATTTCATGTTATTATTTGAAATATAAAAACAAATGCAAAGCAAATTTTAATTCCTCTTCATCGCTATTGACTACAACCCCCCCACCCCCCCTCAAAAATAAAATAATCGCTTGTTATTTTGTGTGCCATTTTCTGATGATTAAAAAAATGAACACAGTTCCCAAAACAAGGGCATTAAAGGTTACTTTATTTGAAGTTTTTTTTTTTTATTTTATTTTATTTTTTTATGCATCTTCTTCTCCAGTTTAGAGCTTATACAGTATGACCAATGATACCTGCGGACTCTGTTTATTTTAATTTTATTAGCCGAGGTTGATACACAGATATTACTTATCGGTTTTTACAATTGCTATCTCAGATTGTGGGGATAAGCAGAAGTTATTGTTTTGTTTTGTTTTTTTACTATTTGCCAGTTGTCTGATGCTGAAGCGAAAAACGTTCCAGTGCGCTGTAATGTTATGAATGTGACACTCGGATGCAACATATTGGAATTACACAGTGCTGTGTGAACTTTTCCACCCTCAAGTTGGACAAGGAACAAAAGAAAACAACTTATAATTGCCAGCCAGCTAAAACTTTGTAACAAAGCTGCTTCTTTGCCGCATGACGTCTCATCTAAAGAAAGTAACACCTAACCCTGTGCATTTTTTCACACAGGTTTCCGCCGCGATTCCCACCTTAGACCTGATCCTACCCTCAGGTCTAGATCTATTCTGTAGAAAAACAGGCTGTGTTGCCAATGAGCACATCATGTTACACGCTGAGACATGCACTTTATTTACTCTGCTGTATTTTCAGGAAGCTGACAGACAAATCTCTGCTTTGTGCAGGACTTTGGTGATTTTACTGCCCCTAAATTGGAGACCAGTGCCTCAACCAAAAGTGGCCTTCAGAAGGTACATTTAATCCTGCTTCTGACACACTTTGTAAATCGCTTTCCAACTGTTTGTTTGCTCAAGCTTGCACTTTTCTCGCCCTCCCCCCGCCGATGATTTATGGCGCCTGTTTTGATGTGTTTGTTTGGCTTTGAACAAATTAACGTGGATTTGGAAGAGCAGGATATTACACTAGGTCGTCTTCTTTTTTCTGCCAACTCACTTTGGCTTACAGTAACATCACGCCCACAGTGCCCAGGCGCAGGCTCGAGCGCATACAGCACATTGATTTTTTTGGTAAACGCAAAAAGCAGCCCCATCCATGCTGTCTGCTTCTATCCATCATTAGAATAAGCATTCCCTGCACCTGAAGATGCATATTGTAAATTTATCTGTGGAATATTTGTGCAGCAGAGATAAAACTCGGTGCTGGCTTGTGTTTTATGAGTGCTGAATATTATCAAGGCAAAACCCTGATAGCTGGTTTGCATGCTTTAACAAGCTCTTGCACAATATGAGATTGAGATTTGTTGGCAAATAGGGAGGATGGGAGTGTGCTCTCTCATTCCTCCAGTTTGCCAAATGACTGGGTCAGGCTGAAATGTGCCCGTGAACCAAACAAACATAACAAACCTGCCCTTCCTTCTTCAATTTACTTTGTCAAAAATTATGCTTTTACCATCTGCATGGTTATTTCCTGCAGGACAGCAGTAATACCAGGTTCATTAAAAGTAATACTTTGTTTTTCCACATACGGCATCAAAACGTTAATGTTGCATTTTAATGTTTGCAGTAAAGACACTCCTCCCTGCTGGAGATCTCTGTGTATTTTAATGTGCCAGTGTATGAGGGCCAACAAATGGTTAAATGAGTTGTTGTTGGTTCATTCAGTGCAGGCAGGAGGCAGTGGTAGGAGGAGGAGGTGCTCTCTGTCTCCTGGTCGACTGGCTTCCACTTCTCATGTTTTTTTTGTTTTGGTCTCTATACAGCAAATAGTGAAGGGTTTCGCCATCTGTTTATGTGTTATTGACCTTGTGCAGAAGAACTAAAAAACAAACAAAAAAAAAAGAGCTAGACTGAAATGTAATGTTTATACAGTTTAACTGTATTGTCCAATTAGAGTGCTGCTTTTTTTGTTGTTGTTGTTGTTGTTGTTGTTTTTTAAAGTATAAACTAACCAGCCATTTTATTTAGTTTAATAGCTTGATTACCCAAATAGTCTTTCGCCCAATAACATTTAGGCATGTAGAAGTAGTGAATATGGCTTAAAGTTCGCTCGGAGCACGAGAATGAGGAAGAAACGGGATTAAGTGGTTCTGAATGTGTCACAGTTGTTGGTGCCAGATGGGCTGGTCTGAATTTTTCAGAACTTGCTTATTTCCTGGGACTTTTTTTTTTTTTTTTTTTTTTTTTTGCACAAAAAAAATCTCTGACGTTTACAGGAAGTCGGCCTCAGAAAATACGATACAATTTCGTTGGCGAGAATGCCTTTTTTGGTTTCAAAGGTCGGAGAAAAATAAGTCGAGACACAAATGTAACAGCTGCTGAAATAGCCACTCAATACATTCTAGGTAAACAGAATACCTCTGATTGCACAACTAGTCGAACCTCCCAAAAGTGTGTCAAGCTCTGGTCCTAAATGGCCTTTGTCCTGCCACTTTTAGATGTGTCCCTAGTCCAACCCCCCTGACTTCGATGGATGAGATACCACCTCAGTGTGCAGCCAATGTGTTCAGAGATCTATTAAAGACCTAATTATTTGATTCAGGTGTGTTTGGCCAAAGAGACACTTAAAAGTTGCAGGACATCATCCGTCAACAACTGGAGTGTGTCAACCCTGTCGGCCTAGAGCAGGAAACCAAGGCTATGAGTCATACAGGCTCAGGAAAACTGAACAGTTTAATAATACTAATAGTAGCGTTATTATTTCTTAATCTGCAGAGGAAAATACCAATAAGAGATTAACATAATCAAAAGAAATCTCTGCGCAACAGGCACAAAGCCAGAAAAAAAAAAAAAAAACTCCCAACAATACATCCACGTCACAGCGCATTGCCTTCTGTGGAATAGTTGTCATATTTTAAGAAACACGCCTTTGTGTACCTGCATGCTGCTTTTCCTATCAACATGGAGACAATTAACACAAATAGTTTTTCAGATTTGAAATAAAGAAAATCGAAAAGGCCGTAAAAGAAAAAAAACAAGATGGAGTCTTCACTGAGAGAACGTCAAGATGGCCACATTTTAGTGCTCCTTTGATAAAGTGAAGGACATCACTTTGATTAGTTCTAAGCCCGATCAGATGAATGCAATGCGATTATCAGTGCCTGATAAAGGTACATGTGCCGTCACCTTCATCTTGTCACTTTGTCCTGACTCCAGTTGTTCCACGGTTATTTCCAAGTCATATCTGCAGGAGGCAGCTTAAAGAAGGGCTTTACGTGGATGTTATGTCTGGTTGCTCCAAGTCAAGCAGAGGCTGTTTATAGATTAGAGAGTCGATCTTGGCTTGTTCTGTCTGCCCTTAGCTGCAGGAGAGATAACATTAGCTTGAAAGAAAATGTGTTTATGTGTATAAAGTGAAATAACAAAAGTCAGCCTTGCAGGTGCTGCAAGTCTTTCATTAGTCTATCTTATTTTACCAACAAGTGGGCAATATTCTTGGAAAACATAGCATGAGTACATCGTTCAGGGTTATTACTACAAGCATATCACAGCTTCGGTGTTCTGCAAATACCAATGAACCCTTAAGCCTCTGTTTTTTTTTTTTTTACCCTCTGGTCATCAGACAGCACTACAATAAAGATAGACATAATTATGTTTTTCGTGCTGAATGGAAAGTGTCAAGTACACTGCAAACTAGCGTTACCTTACCAAACATAGTTTCTGGCTACTTCGAGAAACAGAACTCCTATTTATCACATAAAGTTAAACTATAAACAAAACTCTGTTAAGATGGAGGTTTATTAGATGTTCAGATAGTTTAATATGAGCTCAAGTAAACAGATCTGGGGTCTGGTGAACCAAAACCTCGAGGGTCTTCTAAAGCACAATTTCTTTCTCTTTCTTTATAAACACAAAATTACAGTAAAAAAAATAAAATAAAATAAAATAAAAATATAACTGATCGTTTTTATTTTCTTGTCAAGTAAACATCAGTTTATTTTATGTGCAACCTATACAAAGTAGTTCATGGGGAAAATAATGTTGTTTTTTTGTTTTTGTACAAATGACAATTAGGAAAGTGTGGCATGCATTTGTATTCGGCCCCCATAAGTCTTCAGGGTATGTCTAGATCAGCTTTGCTCAGGCTGAAATTTTTGCTCCCTCATCTTTGCAAAGTATCTTAAACATAGAAAGATTAGATCCAGGTCTGGTCTTTATCGGCCATTCTAGCCTTGTATTTCTTTTGCAAAACATTCTTTTGTAGCTCTGGCTGCAGATTTAAGGTCCTTGGATTGTTGAACTGTGAACCTTCACCACAGTGTCAAATCTTTTGCTGCATTTTCTGTCAAGGTTTCCCTGTATTTGCCTCCTCCCCACAATTTAATGCCGCCACCACCATATTTCACCTGGGATTGGTGTGTTTGTATTTGGTGGGGAACGTGCAGAGTTAGATTCTCCACGACACAGCATTTTGCATCTTGGACAAAAAGTTCAATTTTGGTCTTATCCAACCAGGAAATCTCTCTTCACATGTTTCCTGTTTGTCTGAAATAATATTGTTTTAACTGAGAGTTCTTTCAGTAGTGTCCTTCTTTTTGCCACTATTGACTAAAACCCAGATTTACTGGTAGTTGTTAACTAGTGGTTATGTTCAGCTCCTGCAGAGCCTCCATGAGCCTCTTGGCTGCTTTTCTAATTAATGTTCTCCCTGCCCAGTCTGTCAGTTTTGATGGACAGAAATGAATTTGTGCTACACTTTTTCCCTCTTTTGGACTGAACCGTGCTCTTTCAGACGTTCGAATCTATGTCCCCTAAACTTGATATAAATGTCTTCAGAACTTTATTCCTGCCCTGTTTACTTTGCTTTTCAAGATACTGTTTATTCTCTATTATTCTCTAACAAACCTCCGATGTCTTCATAAAACAGCTGGATTCATACCGAGATTAAATGAGACGACGATAGATTGTTAGGCCTGTCACAATAGCACGTTTTCCAGGCGATTAATTGCCCGAGTAATTATCGCAATAAAGGATAATGTTGTTTTGAGAAATGGTTCAAGTAACAATTTCATTGGTGCATAATAATGCAAGTTCAGCTTATAAAAACAGCAGTAAACATTAATTTTGTAAGGAACCATTAACACTGGAATTGGACGATATTTTAAATATCCAAATTAAAACGCAACAACAACAAAACCAATAATGAAAACGGGAATAAAAACCACACACAACCAGAATTATAAATAAAATAGACTCTGATGTTTCTAAACAAAATTGTCCTTCATAAAATGATAATCGGAATGGAAATTTTCAAGCTCATTTCAATTTATTATGCAATTAATTAATTACTTACCTTTTACAACAGGCTGACAGACTAGTGTTACTTTGTGTATATGTCAGTAGTAATATTTGCATCCAATATCTAAAGTGTTTAACACTACCTCTTTCACAATCTGACAATCTGGGCTTTATTACAGGTTTCACATGGGACTCAGATTTGTACACAGCTTTTTATGAGGCACCATAAGCTGCTGCAGTGTAGCTATCTAAACAAAAGCCTGTGTAAAAAGGAGAAGTGACACAAAATGTGCCATCAGTAGACCTTGTTTCACAATAAATCTTTTCCTGACTCTTGCTTTCTTCGCTTTCGTCCTTTGCTTTGCTGTTTGTGTACAGAGCAGCTCTGCAGCCTCTCGCTCATAATGAGCCACACATTCACTTAAGTGCAGGAGAATAAAGCTGTCTCTTCTTTTATTGTCTCTCAGGGGGATCGTCTCATCCGCTCAGCCAGCCCCACAAAAGAGGTTTCTGCCAAGAACCCGGCCAGCAACCCCTCAACGCCCCACTCCGCTCCGGTGCCGTCAAAGGCCGCTTCAACGTCACCCAAAACCATTTTCCCCTATCCCTCCCATCAGAATGCCTCGCCGAAGTCCCCCCATCGCCTCAGCTTCAGTGGAATCTTCCGGTCCAATTCCACGTCGACGAGCATCAAAATTTTCTCCAGAACCAGGAGAGGTAAGTGGATAAGTCACGGTGGCAACGAAGGCTCCGCTTGTGCGTTAAATGACGCGTTCTTATCGTTATAACTCTGAAAGCAAAACACTGATTTCATGAAGGAGAAAGAGCGGCGAAAAGGAAGTTCGACTCAAGTGGGGAAACTTTTGTCACATTATTTGGGTTTCCTGCACTAGTTAAAGCCACATCCAGGTCCCTGTGCTGCTTGAGATTGAGGTTACACAGAACATGTCTGCCTTCGTCTGCTCTGCACTGCTCGACGTTGTGGCGCAGACTTGAAAGAAGAAACGTCCACCTCGAAGAAGAAGAAGAAGAAAACCACTTGTTTTCGCTGTGGTGCTCTGCAGCTAAGCAATCTCATGACGGACAACCTGCAGAGAGGTTTTCCGCGTTATTGTCGTCAACAGTTTTTCTCTAGGAAAAAGGAGTCGGTTGTCTTTGCTGTTTGAAGGCCAGTTTGTTTTATGAAGTTTGGCATCTGAACCATTGGAGGCCTGCCAAAGTGCATTCACCAGCTACTACTGCAGCTCATTAGGGCATAATCAAAAAGCAGGGAGAAATGAGACCGAGTAGGTAGAACAAGGCCCCGCTTTATGAAGCACAGACCTAACTGGCAGACTTTAAGCTTTCGTGTCTCCATGCATTTGCGGGTTTATCGTTGCATAACAGTTTAAAGCCTTGTCTTCATGGAAACAGCCCTGCTGGAAGCTTCATCAAACAGCTACATGAATGAGTCATGCGTTTTTTTGGCGCGCACATGAACCCATTCTTCTGTTTCCTCGCAGAGGGTCAGTTTGGCAGAGGCTGGTGGAACATCTCGGCTCGGGCCAAACCTTATCATGCTCAGCTTCCTCTGGAGAACGGCACCGATCGTAAAGCAAACCAAAAAATAAATAAATAAATAAATAAATAAGTAAACAAAACAAGAACACACTGTGGCTGATTCACTCCTCCAAAGGGACCAGCTTGGGTTTATTAGTGTGATTTGATTCGACACGCAGCTTAATCGCAGGATGATCAGCGGAAAGAGAGATTTAAACTGAATGTCAAAGACCGAGCGAGTGCGCGTTTCAAAATGTCTCTCTACATCGCTCTGAAAAACTATTCACACCCCTTGAATTCTTTCCCATTTTGTTAGTTTACAGCCACAAACTTCAGGGCATTTCACTGCAGTTTCATGTGATAGACCAACAGGAAGTGGTGCGTAACCAAGATGTGCATGATTGAAATACTTTTCTGATTTAAAAATCTGAAAAGTGTGGCGTGTATTTGTACTCTGCCTCCCTGAGTCAGTTGGACAGATCTTTTATTGCATTTAGAGGTACAAACAAGTCTTTTGCCTTTTGTCTCTACAGACTATGCTAGAGACTGAAATTTGTGTCTCTTATCTCGGTGAAATGTCTCCAAGTCTGTCAGGAGAGGAGGAAATACAGACGTTAATTTTTAGGTAATTTAAAAATTCTCAATTGAATTTTTAGGTCTGGACTTTAACAGGGCCATTCAAGAATTGCAAAGTATTGAAATCTCCATCCATGTCATCGACTCTAATCAGCTTCCCTTGTCTCTCCTGAAGAAGAACATCCATCCCCACAGCATGACGCTGCCATCACCCAGTTTCACCAAAGAGATTATTTCATGCTGATTTTTCTTGTTAGATTTGTTTTTAACCACACAGCATTTTTGCTTGTTGGCGAAAGAGTTCACTCATGGTTTTATCCGACCTGATCGTCTTCTTTCACATTAGCTTTGTCCCCTGCTTCAGTTTTTTTTTAACTTATGTGCTTCCGAACTGGTCATCTCATGGCTTTTCTACAATAATGGCCTTTTTTCTTGCTACTGTTTTGTAAATGGCAGATTTATAAAATAAGTAGTGGTTGTCGTAGCAACAGATTCTCCTGTCTGAGTTGTGAATTTCTCCTGGTCCTCATGTTACCATTGGCCCTTGGCCTGCTTCACTGACTAACATTCTCCTTGCCTGACTGGTTAGCTCAGGTGTTGTCGTTTTTTGGGAGGTTTTACACTCTGCCACACTTTTTCCATTTTCAGATGACTGATAGAACAGTGACGTTCAGAGTTCAGCCTTCTTCCTATGCTGACTGCTGTCTTCCCTGTTCTGAGCCCTTTACAGAACAGCAGGATTTATACTGAGATAAAAAAAAAATGGGACTGTAGTTTCTATTTAGATGGTTTCTGTTTACATTTGGTTGAACTTTTTTTTTTAAATTTATTTTATTTAGAGGTAGCAGAGTAAAGTGAGGCAGCATATAACTCCCTGGCATACTTAAAAATGTTTCCTTTCCCTTCTGCCTCTAAATTATATACTACTTTGTTTCAGTCTGCCCTAAAACATCCCATTAATAGATTGTCACTTGTGTTTGTAACGAGAGAAAATGTGGAAAAACTCAAGAAATTATTTTCCAAGACATTGAAAATCAAGTGGAAGTTTATGTTGATGCTTTGCTTTCACCACAAGGGGGTGCTGATGGCAAAGTCACTTCGATGGCACCTCCTCTTAACACCACAGAAGTTTTTTTTTTTTGTTTTGTTTTTTTTCCCCAATCTCCAGAGTTTGCATCTTTTTCAGATGCCACTCAACAGACAACAGCTTTGTCTTTGATATGTTTGCATATATTCAAATATGACCAGAATGTTGCCCCATTCTGGCCTGTTTCTAAATATGTTTTCCCCCGTCGCCTGGACATTGTCAGCCTCTTGCTGCTGCTGTTGCTCTTCCATCGCCTTATGTGGAAGTGACCAGACTCTCAGGAGCTCCCTTCACAGCCATGTACAGTTTCCCTCCTTCTCTCTCCTTTTTGGTTGCCAATGTGCCTTTTGTTGTCAGTAAATAAAGCAACTGGGTAGCTTTGACCTTCTTCGTTCTTGCACGCCAGTCCTTACAAGGTGTTATTATGTTTCTTTTAGCTAAGGAGAAATCTCTCCCACAATGAAACATTACTTTTCTTGTGAATTTAATATCTGGATATTTTTTTAATTCTTACTAGGAGTGTAATAAAATCCTAAAAGCATAAATCATTGATTAAATTTGAGCTCCGAAGTCATGTTGGCTGTTCACCCCTTGCATAGCATGTTAATTGAAATCTATACTTCCCCAGTTTGAACTATTATGAGCAGTTGGGGGGCATCGGTAGAGGGTAGGAGAGGGCACTAGTATTGAACTGCAGCTTTCTGATCAGCTGACGGAGCATGGGATGTCCCGCTGCCGTCATCTGACAGGGGGGCTGGTCTCAGCACTCTTAAAGGTCAGGTTACAGACACCGAGCCGCACAACTGTCCCCGAGCCGGGCCACCGCATTGTGTTAAACTGCAAGATCAGATGAATGTGTTTACCCCCAGAAGCAGCCTGACGAAGGGACCTCACGTGATGACTGAGCGAAGCAGATGTTCCTGTGCTGAATTTACTCCGTGAGGAAGAGGGAGGGCGGGGAGACGGCCGGCCTCGGCCAATCGGCAGGGATTTTTGTGTGGACTCGCCTCCTTTTACAGCAGTGGAGCGACTTGCTATATTAGAGAGATGCCACCCACAGCTGCACCTGACAATTTACAGCGCCAGCGCCTCTGAGAGAGAAGGAGAGCCACCCTGACCCGAGCATCACTCTGGCTCTCTGGAATTTACAGCTTTCACATTCTTATCTTTTTATTTTGAATTTATGACCTGCATACCACCTCCTGCTGGGTCAGCACTTACTTTCTCATCCTCCTTCTTATTTGCTGTTGGAGAGTTTCTCTAATTAATTCCTTCAATCATCGTTTTTACTGATCTGGATTTATTCTCGGCGAACAAACAAAACAGAGCAAAAACAAAGTAAGTGGAGTGACTGTCACTCGGGGCAGTTTTGAGAGTGCGTTCCCATCGTGATGCGGATGGTCATGACCACACTGAGTCTTGAGCCAACCACCCACTGCTTTCCATGAAGCGGTTTGGCAGCCTAAGGAGGAGCAAGAAACGAAAAGAGCAGGATGGGCTAGAAGGGAGGCATCCGTCCGAGGCTTCGTGTCTGGCCGGTAACGTTCCACACTCCTCACTTGCCTATGACGGGATTTCCGGCTTTCTTAGACACTTTTTTTTTCTTGTTGTAGTGAGACTCTCATGTCATGAGAATACATTTTGCATTAAGTGTTCTTAACATTGAACATCAGGGTTGCTGTTCATTTGTTGAAGTTTTCTAAATTGACATTCAGCTTTCACCAAGTCTGCCGTTATGCTGCTGTATTTGGCATCAGTAGAACTGCTGCGGTGTAAGTCAGCAGTGAGCTACAATGTCTGAAATTTAGAAAAGACAAGAGAGTTGCAGATTGCTTAGGTAACGAATGCTGTTCATGATCACCATTACAGCGACGCACAGAGTTGAGGCACCACTGATGCAGCTAATCTTTAATTTCACACGTGCCGCCATGCATCTGCATCAGCAAACACAGTACCAGGACACGAGCTTATATGCTATGGCTATGTGCACGGTCCAGGCGGTCAGCAGTTTTTTTTTTTTTGCTGCAGAGTTCATATTAAACGCAGCTTTTGTAGTTTTTTGTATTAAATATTATAGCCAGCATTGTAGGATTTCGGTAGAACGATGCAAACTGAAATCAATTAATCCGTTTTCTAGCACCAGAGAAATGTATAGCTACTCTACTTTATGTCCCTTCAATGTCATTTTTTTTTTCTGTCCTGTTATCCGAGGGGAGTTCAGAATAGCTGCTCCACTTGGAGCACGTCACTAAAATAGAGTATAAGCTGTCACATCGAGATGAAGTAGATGTTTTTGGGTGAAGCAGCCTGCATCATGTTTTTCTTGCACATTTGGATATTTAATATTAATTTGAACGATACTTGGGGAAATAGAAGTGGTATAAATAATAATAAAAAACTGACTTAAGGACCTATTGAAATATTCTATAAATTGCAAGCCACAAAATTCCAGCCTCTGTTTTGGCAAAAGACGGGAAACTGTGACTGTTTTCCCAGCTTCAAATGGCTAAAATTGCACACAGGCATATCACATCATGTACACATGAATGTATGCTAAAATTAAAAGAATCCTGGACTTGTACCAACTTATGAGGCTCCAAAAGATTTTTAAAAACGGTGAAATTAAGAATGATCAACTCTGTTGACATTAACCTGCTTGGTTGTACAACCAGAAAGAGACTAGGCAAGTTAAACTCTGATGGAAGTTCTGCAGGGAGAAAAGTTTTGCTCTCTGAGAAAAACACAAGACCCAGACGGAAGTTTGCCAGAGAGAACATCGACAAAGTCCAGAATAAATTTCCATGGATGGATGAGTTTGAAACTTAATTACTTGGACACCAGAACAGAAATATTTGGCAGATTCCAAGTCCAGTTTTTCAGAAAAAAAAAAAAAAAACCTCCCATCATAAATCATTAAGGTGTAAGTGTCATGGTTCAGAGATGCTTTACTGCAGCAGGATCTGGTCAGCTCACCATCATAAATCCCATCATGAGGTCTTAATATGTATCAGAGGAAAAAGTGACCATCTCTGCAGCATGACAATGACTCTAGACAAGTACTAGTTAATCCACCAAGCTCTGGCTGAGAATTAAGAGATGGAAAGCCCGGGATTGGCAGAATCAAAGCCCAGATATCCACAGATATTCTGGGATTACTTGAAATGGGCTGTACAACCCCTGAAACATCTCACAGCAGAAAGTGAGGAGCAGGGAAAATGTTCCCAAGTGTCTCATTTTGGTTTTGTACAGTCAAGCCACCATCATGGAGGATGTTATAACAGGATGTCTTAACATCTTTTAGAGATTAAACAAAAAAAATATTAGACATTGATATGTAAAAAAAAATCAACAAAAAACTGAGTATCAATAGGGTGTCCCAGTTTTTTTTTTTTTTTTTTCACGTAATTATATGTGGGAAATATCACCTCCCATAGATTGTTTCCGACATCAACTGGTCTCGAATAACTCTCATAGCTTTTGAATGAAGTTTTTCTTTTATGAAGTTAATTCATTTGAAGATGTTTTTTTTTTATTTGACATTTCCAGGGAATTTGAACTGCAGTCATGAAGGAAAGAGAGGAGATGTCTTAGAATCCCTTCAGATTAATGTTTATTTAAAGAATAAACACAGAACAGTCTACTGGTCTCTTGACACGTGACACACACCCTCTTTTTTCCAGCGCTGCTGACAGAGAAATCTCTGCACAGCTGTTTAATCTGCCCTGATGGTTCGTTGTGGGGAAACGGAGTTAGTTTATCTCTCAAGGGGTTTGATGGTTTTCCACCTTGAATTGCTCCAAAGAAAAATTAGACGAAGGAGAAAAGTTCTTCGAGAGAAGAGGAACAGAGCAAACTAGACTTTGCTGGAACTTTTTCTGAGAAATATATTGCAACCAAGTCTTGACCAAGTCAGTGAGGCTGGATAAATCTGATTTGTTGAGGCTGTTTTCTGGTGTCTCACTGCCAGTGCCATTAATTAGCAGTATTGTAGAGGTCATCTCATCAGAATGTAATCAGACTGTGGAGTTTCATGAATGTGTTTTCACAGAATTATTACTCAGTCAAGGCCAAAATCCAGCCTACTTTTGCGAATCCTGTTTACCTTTCAGAGAAGAAGCAGTTCCAAGTCAAAAGATAACAGTATCTTTCTGGCAGAAGCCAGAAGTCTAATTCAAGGTGTCAGGATGCACAGCAGTTCTACAAAGCAGAACCAAAGAATGCTCTCATTTCAAAAGCTTACTGTGCTCTCAATTAGTAGATGATTCACGTTAGGAAATCTTGACATGCATCTAATTAAACATTTATCACAGTGGCTACAATGTCATGCACACTGCGTGGTTTAACAAACACAGTAACGTTATCTGTGGAATAAAAGATTTTTTTCAGCTCAATCCAATGTCACGATCAACGTCGTCTTTATGAGACCTGGTCAGAGCATTAAATCTGCAAAAGTTCACATTTTGATACGGCAAACATTCAGCAGTGAACCGTACAAGGATTTTTCCTGGATTACTTAATTAAAGGAAAACAAAACGTTTGTCCGTCGTGACCTGTTGTTCTAATATCACAGAATCTGACACAGCTGCAGATTACTTTAACGTAATCTTTAACCGTGGAGCAGCTGTGCAGAAAGTCAGAAAAGCCTCCCTTATTTTGAGAGACTAGTTTCTTGCTTTATTTTGGCTCAGCCAGGAGGAGAGGGGCACAGAATCCACATTGCTTAAAGTCCAGTGAGAAGTTTGGACAGTCTACGATGGTTTGGGACGCCATGCCAACTGCTGGTGTTGGTCCACTGTGTTTTCTGAAGCCTGCAGTCAATGCAGCTGTCTACTAGGAAATTCTAGAGAACTTGACGCTTTCCATCTGATGACAAGCCACAAGTAGTTGGTAATTTTATTTTCCAGCAAGATTTGTTGCCTGTCCACACTGCCAAAGGTACCAGAAACTGGTTCAATGGCCAGCGTGTTGCTGTTCTTGATTGGCCAGCAAAATATAGCATAGAAGATCTATAGGCAGTTATCATTAGGAAGATGAGAGACAGGAGAGCCAGTAAAGCAGATGACCTGAAGGCACCTGTCAAAGCAATCTGGGCTTTCTCTACACCTTTGCAGTGCTGATTTCCTCTATGCCATGATGCATTGATGCAGTAATTTTCACAAGATGAGGCCCAATTAAGCATTGTGTGATTGGAAATGTACGTATGCATTTCAGAAGCCTGAGATTTGTGCTTAAAGCATCCATTTCTGATTGGTCTAATGTGATGTTGTGGTTTACTGAGATTCAAAATTTTGGGTTTTCTTTACCTGTAAGCCATAATCATTAAAATAGCAAAAAATAAAACCTTTAAATTTTGTACTCTGTGTAATGAATCTCGGCTTCTTGACTCGACGCCATTTCAGTCCTTTGGTCCAGAGCCTAGCCACTGCAGAATCAAAAACCACATTCCTCCTATTGTTAGACAGCATCCTTTGGGATTTCATCTTCTGCATGTGAAAATTAATCGTGGCCTATCAGAAAACGTCTTGGTACTTCTTAGTAATACTGTTTTGGCTTTTTAGGTGATTATTAAACATCTGGTTATGATACTGTTTTTATATTTCTGTTTATTCTCATACGGGGAAGAGACTTAGTGTAGCTGACGTACATTGCAACATTGCTGCAGAAGTTTGCTCACTGAGTGACAAATCAATGTCTGAAGCTTTAGTTGCCTCAGTCCTGGACTGAATTCAGATGGTAAGTTTCATATTGCTCCAAGAGTCAGTCCTGTTCAAGGGCTGAGAGGATCCGCTTTTATAGGTGTTACACTAACACGTCGCTGCTTTAGAACGTGTTAATACAGCCTGGGTACAGACCAATGCAAAACTGCAACCAAGTTGGATTTTGTGATTTTAATTTGGAGCTGCTAATGACTTTAAGGCAATAACATTCACTAATAGTTTTGTTCCGCGATAATTTGCTTTTTCGATTGCAATTTTTGTACTGTTTATTGTCAAAATAGCTCAGGAATATTATTTTGTAAGAAAATGATTTGAGAAATGTTCCTATTTGATTTGCTTCACTAGGAAAATAATTGTGGGAGAACAGTAAATTGCTACCAGAATGATTATAATCTCATTTTATGACTTTTTCTAGTCCGACTAAGCATCCAAACATTGTTGTTTTTTTCCCCCTCATTAAAATAATCAACTTTCCATATGTTTGAGAAGCTGAAATAATGTGCTCATCTGTATTAGGTATACCTTGCTGTTAGTTTTCACTAACAGCCAACGTTAAAGCACAACACCTCGGTTTGATGTTTTTATTTTTCAACCTTAAAAATCATTGTCGGGTCTTCTTTTGTTTTTCTATACAGTTGGTTGCGTCAGAATTGATCTCCTCTTTGGTAACTCTAAAGTTAAATTAGATGATTGTTTGCTTTGGATCAGGATGAATTCTTTGCAGCAACGCATCCATGTCCCATTTCCCGGCTGGTGCCTAACTGTCCTCTATTACCCAGACAGATGAGAGGGCTCGCAGGCCCGCTGTTATCTGCTCCTGTGGAATGTGCCTCAGCAGCGTGGCTAAAAAAAGACAGCTGCACAGCGGAAGCTGGGCACACCAAAGAGGCCTGCTGAGCGCCAACTAAATGTCAAGAGATAGTGTTAAAGGGGGAAATAATCAGGGTCTGCTTTGACTAAAATGTTTCACGACTTAATACTGTTATGTTTGTGTCTAAACATTATTTTAAACCGCTCTCTTTTGCGTTACAGAAACATGAGATGTTGCCTGAACTCACTAATATTCAAGTGTTTAAAGCGTTTATATCTGTCATAATAAAAAAAAAGAAAACTAAACTCCCCTTCTTCGGCTTTTCTCATTCCTTCAAAATTCAGGGTGAAGAGATTGTAATGTGAACCATGTAGCCCACGTCGTAGCTTATTGTCAGGTCTCAGAAATATGTCACGGGGGAGCACCCGTAGCAACATGAGGGTCGCATGTCGCCCCACGCAAGCTTGCCAGGCCTGACGTGAAAGAGCATGCAGGCTGTCATGTGATAAACGAACCCCAGTCTGACGAAGCCGCTGCGTCACAGACAGCTGATCGTTACATGGGAATTTAAAGTCGCTCTCTCAACAACAGGAGGCGGGATCTCCCTCGGTAGTGATTTATGCTCAGTTAATCTATTATTCATCACTTTTTTTTTCTTGTTTTTTTTACAGCACTCGCTTGCATTTGTTTATGAGCTGACCTTTGAGCTCCCTAAAGCAGATTTTTCATGAAAACAATCAGGAGGATGCAGGTTTCAACAGCTGCTAGTACACTGTAGTGTTGATGGCTTAAAGAAAAAGATTGCAGGTAATCAGTTAGCTAATGCACATTATAAACCTTTTATTACTGCTGAAATCATTCAGACAACAGTTATAGTTGTAGCACAATGTTATTTATCAAACAGAAAAGAATTTCAGTATTGTTAAAATTAGTGGTGTTTAAAATAGAAAGTTAATATTGACCCAGATCTGTCATCCAAAGCTGTATTGAAACTGTTTTTAAAAAGACAGAAATATTTTTATTTCACAATGTCTGAGTTCTGCTGATTTGGATTGAGGTATGAAAAATCAGCTGTGGATACATGGTGACTCAGGAGAAAAAGGTATATAAAGGAGATCCTAAAAGCCTTGGGGAAGTAAAAGGTTTTACTAAAAACTAAATAAAATAATAATTTAACATTTGTTTTAAGCAGATATGTTGACCAAAGTAGAGATTAAGATTGTTCAGAGTTAACGTTTATGTCAAATTTATTGGTTCTGTAAGAAATAAACAAAACTTAATCAGACCAGTTGTCAAATATTGCAGAGAAAGAAAATACACCAATAGTGCCAACTTGTGGTCAAGTTGAGATTTTATGACTTGCCTTTGCAAAAGATTGTGAGGTTAGCTTTATTTATAAAACATACACTCATTTTTACCCAAGTTCATTCTGAGTTGGTAGCACTGTCACCTTGTAGCAAGTTGTGGGTTCAACTCCCTGGGTCTTTCTGCATGGAGTTTGCTTGTTCTCCCTGTGCATGCGTGGGTACTCCGGATTCCTCCCACAGTCCAAAAACATTCAGCTGCCAAGCTGGAACATTCAGCCTGTTGCAGTGGTATGGTTTTAGGCTTACTGTTTATTTTGCAATTATTAATAAGTGATTGCTGTGGTACGAGGAGAAAACTATAAATATATCGCTGTGCTTGACGTTACTGTATTGCTAGCTCGCTGTTACTGTCTCTTGCTCTGCAGTTGTGGAGTCACAATGTCTGGGATTATGAGCGCCCCCAGCCATGAGGCAAGAGAACTGCCTGCCTCACCTCAAGTCTGTTCTCTGCCATTTCTGATCGCTCCTCAGCACACGAAACACGATACACACACAGTTTGTGACAAAATAAAGCACTGTACATTATATACACATAAGCTAAATTATGGAAAATCAGTTCATATGTTAAATGTTTTTTAACCATTTTATTGGCGACGTTCAGACAGGAGGAACTTGCTCTCATCGAGTGGCAGCCGGCGCAGTTAGCGAGAGGTTGCGCAGTCAAAGGTGAGGCTCAGCTCGCTGCTGCCTCACCGGATTCGCTTCCGAGCATTTGAATGGGAAAATGAGAAAATTCAGCGATTTTTGAAGAAAAAAATAATCAGAATTGGTTAAGCTAAATAAAAAAATAAATACTTTAACCACAGGGTTAAAATACTTTAACCACAGGGTTAAAATAGCAATATACATTCTTTTTTCATTATATTTTTCCATTATGACAGGTGAGGCTCTGCCTCCCCTGACCGCAAGTCACTGGTGCAGAAATAACCTGGTGGGCCGGTCTGTCAGTCAAACCTCTCTCAAAGCAGAAGAGGAGAGTGGTTTATTTCAGACCTTTGCTGAGGTAGATAAGATTGGTGGATAACATCGGCTTCACATGCAAGTATCGGCCGATCACCGAGCTCCCAAAATTGAGGTAAATCAGCTAGTCGATAAATCGGTGCAGTCCTGCTTAGGTATGTTATTTAGATAATTGATAGCCTCCCTGGTCATAACGGCAGCACCTCTGTGATGCATGTCTACATTGTCAGCCAGCTTTGCTTAAAGAAAAAAAAAATGGGTACAAATGTAAAGAAAGAAAAGATAAGATGACTTATCTGTCGTGAACCTTATCGCTCTCTCTCTCTCTCTCTCTCTGCAGCTTCTGGGCTTTCCACACCTCCCACCACTCCGACCCAGGCATTGAACCAGCCTGTGTTCAGCCAGGAGGCCCAGCAGCAAAGCGGCCCCAGCCCAGAACGCCTGGAGCCCAGTACCCGAGCCCACTCCCTGTCCGCTCCCCCGGACACAGGACAGCGCCTCAGCCTTCCCCACACCAAACCCCCGATCCCATCAACCAGCCCTGTGCCACCCATCTCTACCTCACAACATGTGAGTTATGCTAATGTAAAATGAATACTTCACAAAGTCCGTCTTTTATCTGTTTTATGAAGCAGAATTATTTTGCAATTATCTGTGACACCCAAAGGCCAAAACTAAAATCAAATGCCAAGGTCTCTTTTGCAAGTTTTGGAGAAAGCAGCGTGAGATAAATGCAGTAATTATCCTGCATGGGTCATGGGATGTTTACTCTAACAGTTTTCCCTTTTGGATACACAACAGCAGCCTTAAATGCTTCCTGTCTATGACTCATGCGCTTCTTTCCTCAGACTCATAAAAGTTTATTTGGACAGTGGTGGCAGTGAAAAACACCAATGCAAATCTCAAGCTCTGTTACTTGGGAGCAGTTCAAGTGACAAATATCTGTTGACAAACAGGACACCTTGTGACTATTTGTCATGGCATGACAAACAGTCATGAGATGTTCCTCATACAGTTTTTCCCCTAGCTATGAAGGGGACGCAGTATACCTGTGGTAGAAGGTGCTTTGCTCAAATGAGCAAAACTAATGCCATACATTACCCTGAACACATCAACCTTATGCTGGCACATGGTGGTGGCAGCTTCATGCTGTGGGCACACCTTTCTTCAGCAGTCTAATGTGTTAGACTGGCTGAAAGTACATATTCAGAGATACTCTACATTAAATCTATTTCACAAAGAATTGGTAGAAACATAACCCAAAGGTTGCTGCGGTTGTAATTCTTGCAAAAGGTGATTCTGTTCAGGGTT
The DNA here is from genome assembly GCF_001443285.1 of Poecilia latipinna. Taxonomy (NCBI): domain Eukaryota; kingdom Metazoa; phylum Chordata; class Actinopteri; order Cyprinodontiformes; family Poeciliidae; genus Poecilia; species Poecilia latipinna. The sequence continues at coordinate 149,267 of NW_015112944.1, read as the reverse complement.
TGCTGAGTACAGATGCGTCCCAGACTTTTTTTAATTTTTATTTTTGCATTTATTGGAACACTTTGGGTTTTTCTATGTCATAAAACTGATGACATGTTGTCAAAACTACATGTTGCAGTGTGACTATACATTGTGAAAACGTCCAAGGCTTTAAAACGGTTTCAATGTGCTCTCTTCTCTTCTCAGACTGAGTTAGCTTTAAGGTGTAATAAGATTCTGGCAGTCTTGACAGAGTATTTCATGTCTTATCTCCTTTGGCTAAAGAGGAATTACTGATGACTCTCGTGGTTTTAGAATAAATAATTATCTAAAAAGCTGTCTGAACCCATCCGCCTGCAGTGATGGTGGATTCCAGCCAACCAAGGTGAATCAATATTTAACTATTAACGCCTGAAGACTTGTGGTTCCTCTCTGCCGCCTCAAAAAAAAAAAAAAATCATAATGTTATGTTATAATTCACCTTTCGCCATTTTCCATTTTAAGTGCAAATCGCTGAATGGGTGTGTGCCTCCCAGAGGCTTGCCGTAGTATAAAGCAGGCCACATGCCTGGCGTGGTGCAGCAGGATCTGATTTATGAGAGTGCAGGGGGAGATTTTGGCTGGAGAAGTGCCGTGTCATCATTACAAAGCCCCGCGGGGGGGACTGGGGGGAACCCCAAAACAGGGGTGGAAGACCCCCCCCCCCCCCCTCTGCTGCAGAGGGTTGTTGTGAAAGTGCTTGGCAACACATAGGGCGGAAAAACGTGCATTAACAAGCAGACTTTGCATATGCTAATCTCGCAGCATGACGCAGCGTATATCCAGCTGGGACCTGGAAGAGATCTAATTAACCCACTTTGTGTTACATGATGTCATAGCTGTGCTATCGGGAAGATGTTTCGTAGATCTAGGTCGTGTTTGTTTCAAGTAATGAACGTTTGACGAGGCATCCCCAGCTTCTTGCTGCTAGGCAACGGGAAGGATTTCCTAATATGGCGAGGCAGTCAGGTTGTCCTGCGTGGAGGGGCGTGTCGTCAGAGCGCGGAGCTTCCTGCTTTTTCCACCCGACTCGTCCTTCGCTCATTTCCATTTGGTGAGCTCCCTGTGACTTTTTACGCGTTGGACGACGTCTAAAGATGGTTTGTTGTGTCGGGGTTTAATTTACACACGTCTCTGTGAACAGTAGCGGCCCCCGCGCACCCGCTCCCCGCTGCACCAAATAGATCAGGACCGATCCACTGTGTGTTGTTCAAGAGGGGGTGTGTACGCTCAAAATATTATGCGCCGCTGAAAATGTGTATTTTTTGACAGGTTGTCTGCTTGTATTTAGCACACTTGGGGAGTATCTTTGAGGCAATAGACGCCGCTCAGCTGTCTTACTCTTGCTGGGAGTTTTTTTTTTTTTTTTTTTTTTTTTCCTCAATCGGTTTGATCTACTGTAAGCTGCAGGGAGGAAGAGCCAGCCTGCTGCTCACTACCAATTTACTGCAAAGTTTTTCTGGCTGTGCACTGACCCGCTGCCGCGCTCCTCACTCCCAACTTCTTGCCTGTTTTCTCCCACAGGTCTACGGCTTATTCGAAGGTATGCTGGAGAAACTTGAACTAGATGATGATGGTGAGTGTCCCGCTGAGCCTGCGCTGCTCGTCACCACTTTAACGCCGTAAATCTTTGCTTTAACGCGGTGCGAAAGTGTTGGGATCTAGCAGGTATTGCAGTTGTTTCCAGTTTCATGTGTTGGCCCAGGCTAAAAAGGGAAGGGTCTCAACGCACATAATATTGTAAATCGTCTTTTCAGAATTGTTTACAAAATGTATTTTGCACTGTATGTTGAAGTTTTGACGACCAGTGCTATTTTATGTGCAAATTTAGACTTAAAATACAAACACATTTGAGTAAAGGAAAAAAAACAAAAAAACATGGGGTTCAATTACAAGATTTTACAAAACCCACATGGAAATAACACCAAGTTTGTCCTTGTGTGTGCCAATGACATCACAAGAGGAAGAATTAAGATCAGCTGGTGTTGGTAAACACTAAAGCGGATGAATGACTGGACTTATTTCCACATAGGTTCTGAATCATTTGAGTTGCAAGGTGTTATGTTAACCTTGCAGATATGAGTCATGGCTTGGTGGGTTAGAAGATTTGACAGGACAAGGGCAATGCATGCAGTTTGAACAATTACGTATTTAGCTTTCACAAACTTAAGACACATTCAATAAATTAGAAGACTATTGAAAAGTCTTTTGTTTTTAGGATCTTTATCACTGAGTGAAACACTTTTATATAGATGAATTAAACACCAAATGTTTGAAAGCCTTTATTTCTGTAAAGTCATGCAGTTCTGCATCAAGCCTGGCCATTTCTGTCTCCTCTAGTCTTCCCTAGCAACGTCAGATTTTTCTAACATCCATGCAGGATTCTCACATCATATGGCTAAAGCCTTTAGCTGCATTCATACAGAATACAAGTAATCTCCTAAAAATGAAGAGTTTGATATAAAAACAAGAAAAATGCAAATGTACACACAAAAAATTATGCTAATAAGTTGCTATATGCCTTATTATGTCACAATAAATAAGTGCAGGTGTGTGTAAGCTTATTTTTCAGGTGATATATTTAACTTGATATACAACAAAAGTAGCAAAAGAAGGAGAAACCCAGCTGTAATACATTCTACATACGACCACCAAGTTATATCTACAGTTTTGTTACATAAAAAGCATGGCTAGTACAATTTTTAAAATGGATTTTAAGTACTGTAAAATACAAGGAAAAGAAGGTAAAAAAAAACAACAACAAAAAAACACGAATGTATAGTGAACTGAAGTAATACAAATAAGGGAGTGTATTTTAGGACTGCTTGCATTAAAAAAAAAAATTATGAAATAGGAAAGTCTTAACTTTGATTAAAAAATGTCCTACAATCTCATAAAGTGGAAAAAACATCTGTCATTCGTTCACTTTAGTACCTTTATGTGAGATCATCAAATATTGAAAAACAATTTAAATGTTGCTCGCTCTCACTGTTAAGACTTTGAGACCACAAGGACTTTTTCTTCCCAAGATTTTCCACTGTTTGTTTGTTGACGTTTAAAGCAGTGGGTAATTATCAGTAAGCTGGAGCAGGGAAGTGGCCATAAGTGGTCCGTTTTGCTTGTAATGGCTGTTTAGGCTGTTTTGCGTGTGCGTGTGTACTTGTGTGTGTGCGTGCGTTGTTTCCAAGCTGTCATTACGCATTCCTCAGGAGATTTTACCTTACTTACAAAGTATTTTTCTTTCAGCTGCTGAACCCGAGAATGATATTTACATGCGCTTTATGAAATCCCACAAGTGCTACGACATCGTCCCCACAAGCTCCAAGCTGGTCGTGTTTGACACGGCGCTTCAAGTTAGTACATTTTTCTCCCGACTTGAAATGTGTCCTGTAAACCCCATAAATACCAGTTTTGTTTCTGTTGCTTTGAAGTTTTCATCTTGGGAATAGAAACAGACTTCCGGGTTTAGTTAATGAACAACAAAAAGCAATGAGTTTACCTTAAGGCAATTTCTGTGAAATGTTTCGCTGTATTGCCTTGAAGCTGTTAAACAGTAATCCAAGGAGAGTAGGACCTCGTTGACTTGTCGATCTTTAACCGCTGAGAGTTGAGATTGTCTATCTGAAGGTGTTGGAAGATCAACCCAAAGACATAAAAAACGCAAGACCAAGAGCTATGTTTCAGCCCCAAGTTTTTGACTATTTATTTTACCATTTAGTTTTTTGTTTTTATAATTAATTTTGTCATGATGCACTCACATTTTTACATTAAACATTTATTATATCGGACAGTTGCTCTTTTTACTTTAATAACAGAATGAGTAGATAAGTCTTCGGTTAGTTTGTTTTCCTGAAATTGGCCGGAAAATCCTGAATGTCCGTGCACAAGTTGGTGACTCAAGCGTACTTGGGTTGTGAAGCAGAGCAATGATCCATTGCAGACCAGCAAGTCCATTTCTAGGTGGCTCAACTTAAGGGTTTGTAGTGACGTATTCAAAATCTGGACTTGATATGTTCAAAAATCTTCCACTATGTCTCAAGTAAAGCAATTCTGAAAAGAAAACTGAGCCAGGATTCCTCCAGAAAGACACAACAGACTCAATCAATGCCAGCACTCTGAGCACTTGGTTGAAGTTGCTGATGTTAAGGGTGGAAGAATCATTGTTTGTTGTTTTTAGTGAGCAGATTCTTTTTCAAATGGGGCCAGACGGGTTTGGAAAAGAAGAATTATGATCCCTCACAAACTAAAATGATTCTGAACAACCTCCTCTTTTTAAATGACATTTAGTCACATAACCAAATCTTCTAGCTGGAAGGAGATTAAACCAAATTGCTTTAAATCAATTAGGCTCAACCTGAAAACAGGTTCTTTTCATACTTGAAACTAATAAAATGACAAATAGATGAAGTGACCAGCATGTGACGTAATGTGACGTATGTGTGGTTGGCAATGTGGTTTTTTTATTTATTAGATAATTAATCTTTATTTTTTTCTTGGCAGGTTAAGAAGGCATTCTTTGCCTTGGTGGCTAACGGTGTGCGAGCTGCTCCTCTGTGGGACACAGAGAAGCAAAGCTTTGTGGGTAAGTACAATGAAATGTGTCAACAGACTCGCATTAAAACGTGTTTAAATGATTTCGTGTATTGAATTAAATTAGAAAATCCGTCAACGGATACAGTGTGTTTAGCTCTCTTAGTTTGTTGGATGAAGACAGTAGAGTGCAATATTTAAATGTAAAGGAAAGATGGTTTTATGCCTTTAGGTCTATATTTTATTTAAGCCTCATTGTGATCTCTTAATTATTTCCTTTGACTGAGACGGAAAATGTCATTGCTGTTCTGGTTTTCCATAAATAAACAACGAGGCTGCGCTGTGTGTTAGCAGTCATGGCTGGCAGAGCGTGTCTCCTTATCGAGTAGAGAACATTAAAGCCATCCCAAGCTATTAAAGCGCAAGAGATGACTCATTTATATCGAGTGTAGAAATGTCAAAGAAGCATCTTTGTCTGTTGTCCGTAGTCGAAAGAGGAGCCAGTTGTGAATTGAGTTTGAGCTCTGCTGCCTGTGATGAATAATGAATGTCAAGTCAATGTGAGAATAAAGCAAAAAGGGGAACCAGATCTGTGCTTGAACAAACCACGCCCTCCTTCCAGCTGCTTGATGCCTGCAGGCATTCCTCTGAGGTGTTTATTGACTTGATCTGTTTTCGCTGCAGGAATGCTGACAATCACAGATTTCATCATCATACTGCACAGATACTACAAGTCACCGATGGTGAGTTTAATCAGCATATATTTTAAATATTACTTTTTGGTTACTTTTTTTTCCCCTAAAACTGAGGTTGTTTTGTTTTTGTCTTGTTTTTTTTTTTGTTTTGTTTTTTTAGGTGCAAATTTATGAGTTAGAGGAACACAAACTTGAAACATGGAGAGGCAAGTATCTCCAAGTGTTGACGCACGCTTACAGTAGTAATCTTCTGATCTTTGTGGGGTTTAATAATCCAATGTTTGCCTTGTTCTCTCCTCTCAGAGGTTTATCTTCAAGCAACGTTTAAACCTCTTGTGAACATATCACCGGATGCAAGGTTTTCTAAAATCCTGCTAAACTTCACACATTGTTTTTATTCTGCACCTCTTGATTGTTGCTCTCATGACGCGTTTCTTTGTTTTCCGCTTTTGCAGTCTGTTTGATGCAGTGTACACCCTCATCAAAAATAAAATTCACCGCCTGCCTGTCATCGACCCTGTTACAGGGAATGCACTTTATATTCTCACGCACAAGAGGATCCTAAAGTTCCTCCAGCTGTTTGTGAGTTCAGAAATTTTCTCGGTCATCGCATTCTGTTTAGATGAATTTTAATCTGTAAGGCCTAATTAGATGAAATGTAAACGTTCAACTTTTTCCTCATTTTCATATGCCTGGCTCCCCCATGTGGTGAATGTGGGAATTGATCAAAAGTCTTTGGATTCGTCCTGGCATATTAGTTATTCCTTAAAAAGAGACCTCCCTATTTCTCTCTCTCTTTATAGATATAGTATAAAACATGTATCAATGCCTTTTACAACGCAGTAAAGTGACTTTTCAAGAAACTAAATTTTTGAGGTGTGTGTTTAAAATTCCCAGGTGTGTGAAATGCCAAAGCCAGCGTTCATGAAGCAGACCCTAGGTGAGCTCGGCATCGGGACGTACCATGAAATCGCTTTCATCCACCCAGACACGCCTATCATTAAAGCCCTCAACATCTTCGTGGAGAGACGGGTGTCTGCTCTGCCTGTGGTGGATGACTCGGGTAAAACCACAATGAACCATCACAAAATAATCCCTTTAATAATTCAAGATTTTACCTTAATTTTGATTTTGTTTTGGGGGTTTTTTTGTCTTGCAGGCAAAGTTGTGGATATTTATTCCAAGTTCGATGTGATTGTAAGTTTACACACTTTGTTTTTTGAAGAAACGCATAGTTCTCCATGCTGACCCGCGCCGTAATTGTGTCTGCGTGCAGAACTTGGCCGCAGAGAAGACGTACAATAACTTGGACATCACAGTGACGCAGGCTCTGAAACATCGCTCGCAGTACTTCGAAGGAGTTGTGAAGTGCCACAAAATGGAAACAATGGAGACCATTGTGGACAGAATAGTCAAAGCAGAAGTGAGACACAAAGACCCGTTTGTGCATTTAGCCACTCAGGAACACCTCGATGACTGGTTTCAGCTGCATCTCTCGTGTTTGTTCCAGGTTCATCGGCTGGTGGTGGTTGATGAGCGCTCCAACATCGAGGGCATCATTTCCCTTTCAGACATCCTCCAGGCACTGGTGCTCAGCCCAGCAGGTATAGACGCTCAGCATTGGTAGCCCTAATCCCTCCCCCCCCTTCTCTCTCATTGTCCCGGACCCTGAGCTTCCCCCTACCCACCAATCCTCTAACCCTGCCCCAGGTAGGAATAGCACCCGTTTGCCTCGTGGCTGATCGTAGCCCACAGAAGGCATGGTGTTTGTCCACTTTCTGCTTGTCCTGCTGGATCATGCTTTCTGCACCAGTGCTTGTTTACACAGAAATCAACTTTCTGCACTTTACTAAAACATACAGTAGGAAAGAGCTCTGCTAGTTTTTCACCTGGTAAATAACTATTCCTCGCGTTTAAAATTCAGCTCCTGGAGGTTTTGGCTTGTACTGTCCATGGCTGCGTTTTGTTTATCGCAGACGGCTCTTTGATGCGAAGCATGTTTGGTATTGATGTGCTTGGGTAGAAAATAACAAGCTAGCTGAGTTTTAACCAGCTCTACAGGGCAGCTCTGGGTCTGGGCCTTAAACCCCCAGCAGATCAGAATTGGTGGGATGCACTTCGATGAAAACGTACACACAGGCACTCATTAATTCATAAATTCGACACAGTATCCATCGACTGTTCTTACAACCTACTGCAGCGTTTGGGCCTCCACTAAGGGTGAAAGGTTTGGTGTAATCAGACCTAATGCACAGTGTTATTGCTGACCTTTTAAATGTATTTATATGTTTAATCTGTTATGGTTGTGTTTTTAAAATTTTACTCTTCTATAAACGTTTTCTTATCTTGGGTTTAGTGGGAACATATCGAGTCTTTCATTGTTGTTTGGATTTTAGTTTCCATACACCAGAAATTTGGGAAACCTCTATGTCCCTTTCTGACATATTTTTTTTTAGGAACCATGGTAGTTTTCAGAATCCATTTTAAAGCCCACTTCCCAAATCTGTCCTTACAACGCATCTGCTGCAGTTAAAGACTGACTAGGTTGGCTGAAAACAGCCCCAGGGTGGTAATGTTTATTGCCCTGAAGCTTTAGGATGGAGTTTTTTTGAAGGAGGGTTGTAACATTTCTGTTTGGTAGCTTTTTTTTTTTTTGCTGTTTCTCCTACCCCAATTTAACCCCATCTACAGTTTTATATATTCTTTTGACTTTTAACTTCAACATATTTTAAATGAGATGTCTGCTTTTGGTCGTCTCGGCAGCCAGAGGCCAAGCAATATAATATCGCTACCTTGTTAGAATATCTTAGCAAATTTATCTTCCAAAGCACAAAAAGAAAATTATAATCCTTCAGGAATGTGCAGAATGAATATAAAAATAACGTGATGCAGTTTCCCAGAGTAACAGATGTGAAAGAATCAGAAGTCTCGGCTGTAGACGTCCAGGTTTTTATCCCGATCTGAGCTTCAATTCTGCTCAGATCGGGATTCCTGACAAATCTGTCAGAAAATTCATGAAATGCATAAACCAGTGAGAGCTTGGAGTGACATCACCCAAGTTATAGAAGTTTATAGTCTTATTGCTGAAAATCAAAGGCTTTTATTATCATGTTGGCGACACACAAACTGCAACACTCTTGCTAGATATTGGCTGCATAGCAGTAACACTTGTAGTCGAGGCCTAATTTACTCCAACCCAGGGGGTTGGAGGGTTAAGGTGTTCTGGGTGATAAAGTTCCAGCTGATAAAAGTCAGGGTCGCGTAACTCAATCATGTCTTCTCTCCACAAAGGTCTAGTTTTGCAGAACCCCACCCTGTTTATCTGTGCAGAAACATGTTGCCCAAACAAAACATAGGGACCAAGCAAGGACTTTCCCCAAAAACACCACGAAGAACAAAAAGCTTATTCCAGTTTCAAAATTTCAAAATGTCTTCGGCATCCAGATGGTGTTCTGAGAGAAGTCAGACCACCAAGTGTAAAATCTAATCCATAGCACATCTGTCAGCCACCGTTGCGACAATGTTACTCTAGTGGTTTTTATGTTTTGCCTGACTGGTGTGTCTAACATTTAAATGCATAATAGCTTTGACATCCTGTTGCACAATTCCTACTCGGCTCTTAATTTGTGAAAACAAGTTGTAGCTGTTTACAACAGGATGCCTGGTGCAGTGACTGACTTTACTCTGCTGTTGTCATTGCAGATGCCTGTAAGGAGGAGAATCTTACTGAATGAGTTTGTGGTGCATCAGCTTTTGTAATAGAAGTGAGTGAACTTACGGTTTAAGGTTTGATCGTGCGAAGCCGGTGTGGAAGTCCTGGAGACCATCACCATCAGCGGGGGTGTAGCGGCTCTGAAAGGCCTGATGCAGCTGAGTGAAGTGGATTTTTTTTTTTTTTTTTTTTTTTTTTTTTTCCATGAAGAATAGGTTTTCTTTTCTTTTTTCCCTTTTTTTTAAATAATAAAA
>NW_015112944.1:121379-137009 GCF_001443285.1 Poecilia latipinna | reverse complement strand
GGGGTTCAAAAGGCGGTTGTTGCCTTAGAAGAGGAAATTTTTTTTTTTTTTTTTTTTTTTTTTTTTTGCACTGAGGAATGAGTTTTCTTTACTTTCTTCCAGTTTGTTTAAACACTGAAAGGATGCAAACGCATTAAAGATATATTACAAAGTATATGCAAACACATGCAGATGAATACCGTATGGGGGAAGTGGAGGATGTTTTCTGATGGGCCTGGGCTTCAACTAGTTACAGTCATGCAGCTCTCGTCAGATTTAACGTCACATTTCATACTTCAGTAGCCGTAAATCAACTCATTTCAGTTGTGAAGCTATATTTCTACCCACAGAGATTGGACGACTGCTGTCATTTGGAGAATAATGGCCAGTGCCAACATAACTTCGCTCAACACCCAATTATCCATGCCTTTTTGCGTCCCTCGCGCCCCACTTCACTGTGGTCCTTTTGAGTTTACGGTTTCAAATGAAAGCTGTAGTTTCAGCATGTTGCTGCAATAAAGAAAAACACAGCTGACATTTTCAAGCCCACGCTCCAGAGGCTGCCTTTCATTTTAGTTGGGTTATTAAAAAACTTGTTTGAATGAAAGGATTTCTGGAAGATCAGACAAGAAGAGGAAGCATAACATTTTTGGAGCATTGGTTTGGTTTCTCGCTGTCGGCATGACTTCAGAGTGCTTTTTTTTTATTTTTTTGTTTTTTTGTAATGGAAATATAAGATTGAAAATGTATTTTTAGGGGTTTAAAGACATTTTTCCAGTGTATCCCCAGTTGTTTGGAGGCGTCACACAAACGTGCTTGTGTGTTTCATCTGGATTTCAACAGGACTCATCTCCGTCTTCTGTAAATGAGATTGTTCTCAGAAACCATGTCACAGAAAGCTTTATTTTTATGAATGTGTTAACAAGTCTAAAGATACTTCAGTTTTAATGTTATTTTTGTAAATATATTGTGGCAATATGTCTAATACAGAGAAACTTTGTATTGAATCAACATGTACTGTAAATGTGCAAAGCATGACAAACTACACTTCAGCAGAATGAATGTTCTTTGTTTTACTTTTTCTATTTTTCTGGCTGCAGAAAAATAAACAGACACTGAATGTACTCTAAAGCCGAGTCATTTTCCTGCATTGCTGATTTCTGTACTTAATTACTGGGAGCAGAAATTTTAAATCCTTGGTATCGCAAGTTCTATTGGACAACATCAGTCTATGTATTTTGTCTGTGCTTATACTGTTGCGGTGGTGGACTGGTGTCTGTCTCCTGCATTCAGACTGTAAGTATTATAGAGGTTCTATACAAAGAAAAATAAAATTAACATCAAATGTGCACAAACTAAAAAGTACAATCGTTTTGTTTGAAATTAAATCGAAAACAATTTAATAGTACTCTTTAGTTTTGAATGCCCTTTATTTTTATATTTTTACATTTTAACCAAACCTGATTTCAAATTATTTTGTATATATTTTTACGTACAGTCATCTGCACCAATAACTTAAGCTTTTCATGGTGAGAAACTTTTAACCAGCCTCCAAAAACTAATGGAGACACATATGTCACACTGTGTGTTCTCAGAGTTTTCTCTTTTCACAGCTTGAACACGGTTTAGGTGTCGATGCCAGGGAGCTGGAGCTGGCACAGACTTCCACAGACTTCCTTCCCCCCAGTCATCTCTCTCCTGACGATTATTATATGAGATCAGGATCCTCATCTCTCTCACAGAGCCGAGGCTTCGCCAGCTACAGACAGCAGACAAGTCTTTACCAAAACGTAAGCCGTTGAGCTTTCAGCCCTCCTCGTGGCACGTAGTCCTCCAGATTAAACCAAGGACTGGCGGCTATTATGCTGCTGGACTGAGGCTGTTAAACAGACAATATTTATTTCAATTCAACAAGTTAAATTTTACCATTTTTTTTTCTACAAATATGTTCTCGAATTCTGATGGTTGCATGAAATGTAAAGTTTTGGAGCATCACGTGGCGTAGTGGTTAAAAGTGGCTGTCAATCAGGTGTTATGGAACATGGATACATATAAAATAAGCAGGATAGTGATGCCTGTGGATGGAAATTGAGAAACTGGTTTAGAGGTATAATACTAACCACTAGACACACTAATTAGACATATTACTTCTGTTTATTTCAGCTTTTTCATATTGGTTTGGAGAAGTCCAAACCTTAGGGTTGGGGGTTTGGTTTAACCCTGGACCCAAAACCCTACGGGGGAGAGGGGGGGATACTTTTTTTTTTTCTTGTCATCTGGGTTAATTTCACATGAAGACAGAAAACTCCTTGTATGGATCCTGTCTGGTAATCTTAAACATTGGTGCATGTTTCGACTATGCTTTTAACAGTGCCAAGCTGACTGTATGTGCTGAATAAAAATAAATGAAACATTTATGTCGTTTTTGTCATAATTTACTCTATCCTAATGCGAACAATGCAAGTGTTTAGTTTAAGCTTCAAAAAAGAACTGATAGAATTTGTGAGGCTTGAAGAAGAAACGACCATCTTAGACTAGTATCAGAATTTAACCCAAATAATTTAGCCAATTTGAAAGATTGAAAGGGTTTGTAACCTACGGGAGAAAAGAAGCTTAACAGATACATTTAGGTTGTATGAAGTTGAAATTCATTCAAAATGCTGCAGAAAAAAAAAGGCTTCACATCAATCCTGTTTTCTGTTTGTGATCTAATAGAATTGATGCTTCTTGTATATGTGAGGCAATACTTTAGACTTAGAAGTAAAATTGTAATATTATTGCACCTTTAAAGATATAAATTGGTGTTTCATAAGGAAAAGGCAGGGACCTCTGGTACAAAGGAAGACTGTATACCAGAGACTAGGGTAAAGGTAACCCTGATCTATTAGGATATTAGACATTTTTTAATATGAAGGCTAAACCTCAACATATTGAAATGACTAAGTTGCTAGTTAAAATCCTATTTTAACATTAAATTTAACATCCTATTTTAGCTAGCAACTTAGTTGCTTGCAGAACTTTTATATCACTACATTTTAATCAATTTGTGACTTAAAAGCAAATGTTTCTACAGTGAATTAATGTTGGCCAACCTGACAATTATCTGTTTAGGTAATAATAGCATTTTAGCTTACAAGCTAAAGCTTCCATGCTAGATTTAACACATTGTCAACATCCTAGTGATAGCCCTCTTGCTTATGTTAGCATTTTAGCAGATTTGCATAATACATGAATTAATTTACATGAACCACATTAGAGTGATGGCGTGAGGGATAAAGTTGTAGCTAAAATGATTTTAAATACCTTTGATGAAAATCGACTAAGTTTAGTCAATGTTAGACAACATGCTAGTCATAGTCAGCATGCTAGTGACAGCATTTCATCTAACATCTAACACGTTTTGGCTAAGGTTAGGAATACACTGATTATGGTTGGACATAAATACAGTTACTAAAATTTATGGAAGTCGATACAAAGTCATAATATGAAAAAAAAAAGAAGAAACGCTTATGTGTGTGTGTGTGTGTGTGTGTGTGTGTGTGTGTGTGTAGCAGCAGCCACAAGGTGACACTGTAGTACACAGTTTCAGCAACTAAACTCGCCTCTGTAGCTGATCCTATCTTGGTGTAGGGAAACGTCTTTCGCTTTCGGTATTTACATGTCAGTATTATTTTAATGCTTTTCAAGTTGTGTGTTGGCGTGTCTTAAATCTATTTAAAGAAATTTGCGCAGGAAGTTTTTAAAGCTGTTAATTTGGCCTCTTAAGTGAGGAAAGGAGCGAGGATCTGATGGACTACCAAATGAGGGGTAAAACTGGACCAGGCTTCCTCCTGACAATCTGCTTTGATCTCCCAATCTCCCCTGTGATATCGAGCTCTGGGAAAGCCTCCTTCACACCTTGTAGCCCTAAAGCAGAAGAGGCAGGGATGGGAGGGGGGTGGGGGGCAAGCTTCTCTGCAACCTCCACATCTTCCTCCTCTTCACTGCCCATCTTTTTCACTTTCTATACCCAGACATTCACCATCCACACCCACACCGGACTCGCTTTTGAAAATCCAGGACCTGATTTAAAATTCTTCTTCAGAGCGAGTCATGCATTTTATATGCATGGTGAGAGCCGGAGAGGAGGTGGAGGAGGGATGGAAGGCGGGAGAGGGGCGTCTTCACTCCAAATGAACTTTCCTCTGCTGTTGGTCTCCTCGGGGATATTTCTGCGCACACACAAGCACACACACACACCCATCACAGTTTTTTTTTTTTCCCCCCCCCAATCTCTGCTTGGCCCTCATTTTCTTGTGCCCACTTGACTCTTTCAACATTAGGTTTTACTGCATCATGATCTGCACAGATTCCAGCGAGCAGCGAGAGGGTCCGCAGCCTTTGAAGACAAGTGTGATCAGAGCAGAGGCAAGAGGGTGTACAAAAACCTGGCCCGGGGGCATTTGTGAAGGGGGGGGGGGGGGTATTTCTGCACTCTGGTGTTTAGCAGCCGAGGAGGGGAAGGCTGACAAGTGCAGCAGCGTTTGGGGACAGCTTTGATGTCTGCTGCCGCTGCCGCTGCTGCTGCTGCTGCAGTCCTTCACAAGGAGACAGTCGCCTTGACACGATCAGGCTCACGCAGGGCTGTGATAGATGTAACAGATAATCAAAAGAGTGTAGCTGATGCGCCGCTCCTCACCTTTGAGCATCTCTAATTCTCTCTCTCTCTCTGCCTTGTTGACTTCGCTCCGAGAGGCAGCTGAGAATCAATAAAGACAAACACAACACGGAGCTCGAGACTGCATCTGCTGGAGAAATCTGATTTATTAGGAACAATATGATCCCACTAGCTTATTGTGGATATAGCAGTAAACAACAGGAACACGATTCACTTTCTCTTTTAATAAGTGCTACAGGTTTTTGTATAGATTATAGACAATGAAACAGGACAGCGACAAGAGTGCTACATTCATATATGCACAGAGGTTATAAAAATTACAGTATATTGCTGTTAAAAGTTCTTCCTATTCCTGCGCAGGAATCGCCCTCTGTTTCATACAAACACACGCATCACTCTGTGAGCCGTGGCGGTTAAAAAGGAGGAGGTTTAGGTCTGGCATTTGACATTTTACACATTAGTTATTGTGTGAGCACGAAGCTGATGAAAGTGAAGCGGCTATAGTACAGTTACACTACACAGAAACCTCTCAGTGAGCTGAAGACACACTGCCTTGCAAAAGCATTCCTATGCGTTGAATTATTATTATTATTTTATTTTTTTTCACATTCTGACAAAATTGCAGCCACAAACTTCTATGGATTTTATTGGGATTTTGTGTGACAGACCAACACAGAATAGAGCATAATTGGGAAGTGGAGGAAAAATGATGCATGGTTTTCAAAGTGTCTTGTGCATTTGTATTCCCCAGCAGTAATAGGTATTTTTCAGCTTGTCTCTCTACCAGCTTTCCACATGTAAAATCTTACCATTTGGCCATTTATCCTTTTTTAACATAGCTCAAGCTCAGTCAAAGAACCTCAGTACAGATGCAACGCCCCCAGCACGTTTCACCGTGGGGATAACGTTTCCACTCTGTTGTTTAATGCTATTGTTTTGACGTCATAGCGTTTTGCATGACCTAAACTAGTTCATCCAAGCTCTGACTGCAACTTTTAGTGTTGCCGTTCTGCCGGAGAGTGAACTTCTGACCCAGTATTAACCTGCTTTCCTCCAGGATTGACATACACTAGCTCCATCCAGCTTTACCATCAATCCCAACTAGCTTCACCTGTAGCTTGTCACATGCTGTAGAAGTTTAGTTTTGGTCTCATCTTCCACATGTTTTCTGTTTCCTGTACGCAGCAGAACTTTATACATGATTTCTCATGGCTTACTTACAACAGTGACTTTTGACTTGTCGCTCTACCTCAAAGGCAGCGTTTTTAGCGTGGACAGCTAACAGATGCTCTGACGGCAGCTCTTCCACACAGCGAGCCTCTTCAGTGCCTTTCTGCTTAATGCTCTTCCATATCTTTGTAGGTTTGCACTCACGTCAACCTCCTTCTTTTTTCAGATGATGGATTGAGGAGTGCTTTATGATGCGTTCGGTGCTTTGAATGCTGTCTTATAAGCTAACCCTGCTTAAAAGTTCTCCACATTTTAACCTTTGACCTTTCTGGTGTGTTTCTTGATTTCCGTGATGTGTGTTCATAGAACAGCTGCTGACATTACATTGTATTTTATTTGTTGGCATCAGAGTAAAAGGGGCTGAATTTCACACACACCGCAGTTTAGATTTTTCTTTTCTTTTTTTTTTTTTAATGTTACATATCCTGTTCTGCACTACTCCGTCTTGGTCTATCCCATAAAATCCCACACAAAAAAAAACAACAGACTGTATTCTGACAAAATGTGAAAAAAGTTTTGCACGGCACACAGTATTCTCTGTCAGATACCTTTAAATTAAAGACCAGTACAAGTTTACTTTGGTTTCCAGCTCTCTACACATGTGTACTGTGAAGTTGTGGCAGTTTAAGCTGTGAGGAATCGTTTTAATCTTGACAGCATAGCAGCCTCGAAGCCGACATCAACGCAACACAAAGATTAATTTCTACACTTTGTTATATTAGCAGCCAGGAAACGATGTAGTTTACAGTGTGATTCCATAGAAAAAGAAAAAGAAAAGTGACTAGTTTTATTCTGAAAGTCTGTAATCTTGTACCTTGAAATAAATTAAAGAAATGTAGCTTTATTCATTGTTATTTCTTCTCTATAGCCTGTCGTATTATAAATACAGTTACACATCATGGGCATCTATTGTGTTACGGTTGACTTTCATCCATGCAACAAAGAAACTGGAGATTTTCTAAGACAGAAAATTAAAATTCCCACTCCATTAAAAGGCTGGGAAGAAGCGTCCAACCAAAATATTTTGGGGACTTGGAATTTTCCATCAGACTGCAACACAAGACAAACATCAATAAAACAGGCTGAAAGGAATAAAAATCAATCCCCCGGATGCTTTCGGAGGACGGACATAAAAAAGGGTGGGGAGACAGGAGGGGGAACAGCTCAGGTTCCAACGACCAGGAGTCCACGACCGAAATGCTGCTTGACTTGATTTCCACCCAGTCACATGTGGCCACGCGAGAACATTTCTCAGTCAGTCCACGTCAACAGCTGTCTGTGTCAGAACGGATTCATTATTGAGTTACTGCGGGGCGGCAGCAACTGGAGGGACACACGTGTCGCCTGAAACCTGGCCGAGACCAGACCAGACAATCGGACCCCGAGAGGAGTCTGTGAGGAGAACCACGAGCGGTCACAAAACTCTTGAGTTGTTTGTGCTAATAGTAAAGCTATAACTCTAACAGAGCGGGTGGTCTACTTCACATTACACTGCTTGAGGGAATGAGCTCTTAAAATTGTCTGGTTAGACATCGGAGGCCCAAGAAAGCAACATTTATTGTACCTCTAACTGATTCTCTCTGTGCGCTCGGCTGCACGTTTCCCTCAGGACACTCGGCAACACACCTTCACGCTTTATTTTATGCTCCTTGAAAACACACACACACACACACAAACACGCACGCACGCACGCACGCACACACACACACACACACACCTCCTTATTTGGTTTGGCATGCAAGAAAAATAAAAACCCAGCACAAAAATCAAGGAGCTTTCAGCTGAGCTGAGCTCAGACTTCCTTTTCCTCCATTACAGACCCAGAGAGAGAAAGAGAGAGGGAGAGATAGAAAGAGTATAGTGGTGCAATGTGTTCACCTGAGCTGTGTGAGAAGTGAAAACAGTAGACACACACTGTGCTGGCTGCAGTGAGCTGTTTCCATTACACACTCTGAGCAGCTGTTCTGCAGAAGTTCTTTGAAGGACGGCTGTAGGGAGGTAACTGGAGTCCACAGCTCAGACTGGGTCCTTCATCCTATAGCAAGGTTAGGTGGGGGCGTTGGGGTCTGCTGCGTCTTCATCACCGAGCCCTCCTAACACAGGTCCCACACTTCCGCACACCCTGCTTGTGTCTATACTCTACCATTCAAACGTTCATGCAATAAACTAGTACAGAAGCAGGCAAGAAATGAAATAAAAAGACGTGCATTCCTTGTTCCTCCTCAGCCGCAGTCAGCTTGGTTTTCTTGCTCCTCGAATGCGTCTACGGGCCGCGCCTCTGGTTCCCTCTGCTGTTTTTTTGATTCGTGTCTGTTTTGACAGAAGGGGGCATGAGGAAAAGAAGCGTTCACAGAGATGCTTTGAAGAGGGCCAGAATCAGTCTGAAGGTTGTCTCTGAGGGGGTCAGGGGCATCTTTGAAAACAGGAGGCGCAAGAAATAAAAAAAAAAAAAAAAAAAAAGGAGGGGGAAGAGGGGGGCTCTGAGAAATAAAGATGAGCCTGGAGGAGTCAGGAGATGGAGAGAGAGAGAGATACTGTTCACTTTTGTGCAAGGTACGCTCCGATGGTGACGCTGGCCGCTCCGAGTGCAGCCAGACCAAAGACAGTCTTGATGGACGGCCAGTAGCAGCTGAAGACCGACTCCTTTTGTCTGTCGTACAGTTCCACAAACGCATCCTGGAAGAGAAACAAACAGAATACGAAGGTTTATCCGGATGCAAAATGAAAGACTTTGACCAATACATGAGGCAATCCATGCTCTCATCGTCTTTGGTTCAGTTGCAAACTTAAATACAGCTACAGGAAAAAAAAAAAAGCACAACAGTGAGGAAATATATTTTAAGCATTTTCCCAACAACTGAAGGTAAAACAGTTACTTGATTGCACTATGCGCCTGGAAAATACATGATAACACCCCTCTAAAAAAGTTTGTGGCGGCTCTAGAGTTCTGCAAATCCACTCCCATAGGAACAAGTTTTGCTTATCTAGCATTTTTGCCTTTTTTTGGTGCTTCATTCAATTCTTTTGTGTGAAACAGAAGTCTTCATAATCAGGGAAAGCAAAACGTCCTTGTACGAATGGCAACAAAAGTAGGCGAGACAGATTTCTTTTTTTTTTCCTTTTCTTTTTTTCAGAATTACCCTTTAAAAGGTAAATCCCCTGCCGCTACCAGACATGGGTGGAAATAGAGTGTTATTACACCCATCTTGAAGAGAGATCCATTACACCCGCCTATGCTCAGGCTCCAAGAGAGATACCCAGAAGCAGGCTCCAGCCAAGCCAAACATGGGAGTCACCACAATATAACACCCCCGGCATAAAAATATATTGTTACTCTGCGGGGTTTAAAGAAGCAGGCTGCAAATTAAGAGCATGTGCGTGTGTGGAGCGGATGCCTCTGCAGCATGTCTCAGATGAGGAAATACAGACGTCTGCTCATGAGCAGTGACGGCAGGAACAGCTGGACAGGAAGTAATGGTGCTAAGCTCTCTGCTGTCCAACACACACACTCCAAGGCAGATTATCTTTAACCAAAGTACAATAGGCTACATTTCAGAGGTTTAAGGGAGGAAATGCCAGCAGCACCCTTTCAGTATTCTTTTTTTTTTTTTTTGTCACAAGGCCGACCACATGAATCGCTACATGGCCAAGCCGTTACAGCTGAGCGGATCTGATGTCTCTCTTTTTCGGCTGTAATTCGACCTGTCTGTGAACAACGGTGAATTGTTAAGTTTGATTCTTTGCAACAATTGCTGTGTTAGTTCCCGTGGGAATTTGTTTGTCAATATAATCACGTCAGTTTGCTTTACAGTGATTATGTTTTATGCTGCTTGGGAGAACTTTTTTTTTTTTTTTTCCCCCCTCTTCACCCTATTCCAGAAGGTTCATTCATTACGGCTGAATCACAGAATTTCTTAGAACGAAATAAAAAAAAAAAGAACGCACTACGCTAATAAAAGGAGACCGAAGTGCTGTGGGGAGACAAAAGTATTTCCTGTTTCCCTTCCCATTCTGTGGCATTCCTGAGGCCGGGGTCTGATGACACAAGGGAGGAAGAATCAGCAGAATCCTGCAAGCTTAGGCCCTCTGCTGTCTTTAACTGCAACAGGGTCTTTTTAATTATCCAAGCAAAATACCAATGTCAGCATGTTAACACCCACAGAGGGAACGGCATTATTCAGCAGTCATCAATACATGAGGGGTCACTTTAGTTCAAACTGCTAACCATTCAGCTTCAAACTGATGGTGCACCACTGTCAGACATCAACGTTTCATTCATTTAAGGCAGCAAAAAGTTACAAAGACCTCCTGACAAGCACAATGCTGCCATACTTTACAGGCGAAAATTTCACAAACTTGCAGACTGGTTGGTGCCGTTGCTTGTGGAAATTGGAATATTGGTTTGTATGTCTTTAAAACAAGTACAGTTAACGCCAGGTAGACTTTTTCAATAGAAATAAATAAATAAATAAAAGAATAAAAAAAATGTAAAGTCATTCATTATTAAGTCATTCAATTTCAAGGCAGAATCGTTACAAAGCACTAAAGGACCTTTTTATGAATGTAACATATTTTTATTGTTATATTTGACACAGAATCATATGCCTATTTTGATGGATGGATGGATAGATGGATGTTTCACTTTACAAATAATAAATTAATTTATTTTTTGTCAAGCATAAAATTGAGCTTTGTTTTTAGAACAAATAAATGAGGTGAATATACCAAAATCAAAATCCCAATTATGTACATTTTAAATCCATTAGAAGATAATCTTAGGTTTCCACTTTCAGTTCGGAAACACTTTCCCCACCTAGTTCACTAAAATGACACTCGACTGAGGATACAACTCATATCCAGCATGTGTGCATGTGACTGACCACCAGCTCGGCTCAACAAAATAGCAAGCTCATGATGAATGTCCTTGAGAGGCCCCAGACAGTCGCCATAGATTCTATTTAAGTCTAAAACAAAAGAAGGCCAATTATAGAAAGGGGTTCACCAGAGATGTGATGGGAGTGTGAATAAAGCCCCAGAAGGGCGTGGATGGTAATGACTCCAAACTAACTCCGGGGAGAGAAGGGAAGCTGAGGCAGAGGAGAAGGGGAGGGATGTCAGGTGAGTATCATGGGACTGAGACATGCTCCACTTCAGCTCCTGGAACTTTTTTTCACCCACACGGCAATGTTTCCAGCAACCATGTGAGAAAGGAGCAAAACAAACCGTGAAGCTTTCCCTTTCTCCTCCGTCCCTGTTCCTTCTGCTGCACCAAAGGGCATTATGTTAATGCAAGCCTTTGAAAAAAAAGAAAAGAAGAAGAAGCAGCGATAAGCAGGTGGAGAACAGCACGCTGAAATTTGACAGGGACACGAACAGGACAATACATCTGCATTACGACAAAAGCTCCCGCGGCAAAGCCCCGCCAGCGTCAGCAGCAGGTGTGCGTTTGGGATACAGAGTCCAAAACAGCAGCCTTTCAGAGTCTTCATTTTTTGGATCAGTGGCTTTTAAAAGGTCACAGCCAGCCAACAGAGAGCAAGAAGCCAAGAAGAAAAATGCCTTCCCAGGTTCGTATCCCGCCCCTTTCTTCACACACAATGAAACCCTCTGAGACGCTCGTATGGACGTAGCTGTGAGGAGTTGACGGGGTCACCACACTTCTCCGCAGGCTGGAAACAGGCCGCTCATGTGTCATGGTTACCCAGACTGGAAGCTCCGCGCACAATTTGCTTTTCCCACCAGCGGGACAGATCTCGTCCTTAACCTCTGATTTGTTTTTCACATGCTCGGCACCTCTGGGTTTTGTTTGGTGTCTTCCTCGTGGACACAAAGGGATTTTCTTCCTCGGATTGGTCGGATGCTGTCTCACGGGGCGACAGGCATACCAAACATTTGCCTGTTCCTGTGGGGTGTTCGCTGTGCTTTTGAAAGTAATCCCTCAACCTGTTCGGATAATAATGATTCATCTTGCGCGCTTGTCTAGCTCTGTTAAAAAACAAGCAAGCAAACACACACACACACACACACACATACATACACACACACACGCACACACACAAGCAGTAATTTGCCAAAGCTGTTAAAATGATTAGGTGTCCATCTCTGTTTTGTGACGTTTCTGTGGGCTGGAGGAGACGGAGTGAAAGGGATGTGGGTTAAAGTTCAGTTTGTAATTAAGGAGCCTGTTGTGGCTTCGCTGCTATATCCGCCACTGTACCAGGCTTCCCCGCATGTTCTGTTTATTTTCAATTCATTCACCTAGCAGGACACTTATAGGCCGATATTGCACATGCTGCCTCCCACGGCACCTCTTTGATTTTTTTTAATGAGCTTCTTGGAGACTTCTTCTCACCTAATTAGAGTCAAACAAAACTCCCTTTTGAAGTTCCAAAGAGGGGCATAAAGGGGGGTGAAAAATGCCAGGAAAGCATTAATGTCCTTATAATTCATAAGTTCAGATCAACATATCTATTAATACGTTTAGCTTCATCTCAATATAGCGTATGCACATTTACAAAAAAAAAAAAAAGAACGAAATCCCTCACTAGACACGAGGGGCGACTTGTCAGCTGCTGCTTGTCTGAAAAAGGTCAAATAAATCAATTCCCCAGGGAGCCCTTCACAGACTGGCCCCAGATAAAAATTTGAGATGACGGTGGAGTTTGTTGCAACACTCATTACCCGATGAATCCCCTTGTGTCAGCAGCCACAAAACAGCTTGCAGCAGCGGACAGAGAGCCCTTCGCTGACCTGTGACAATACTGCAATCCGTGGAAACAATGGTCAGACAGCCAAATGGTGACAAAGTGCACTGGGGAGCGCAGCACATCATCTGTGCAAAGAACGTTAACGGATCAAACCAGAGGACAATGCTAATACAGTAGCTCAGTTTAGCAGGATATGGCCATTAATTAATCGCCCAATTGGCATGATAATTTTTTTCATTTGATTTTATCTTGGTTCAACAAAACAAAAAATGCAAGAAAGGAATGGAAGAAGGAATGAATGAAACTGCAACATGTTCATTGGGTTTACAACTCGGTGCAAGTTGTAAACGCAAGGTGAATCGATTCGGTGCCATCTAAAGGTTGTCATGGAGATCTGAACATGCAGTCCAAACATTTTATTGACGTTGGGAGGGCGTAGAACCGTGTCCCCATGTATTTTGTTGGAGGTGCTGCTGGATAATGGGGTCCTGAGATCCATTTTACAAGCTACCCAGTCCTTTTACGTCCAGAGCAAGAGCTGCGTGAGAATTTTCTTCACATAGCAAAGGTCACTTCTCCAGTGAGTCCAGTAGGAACCGTCGTCACAGATACTATTTGAGATAATCGTGGACAGAATTTCATGCGGGTCTCCTCTTTGCTTTTCGCAGACGATGAGGTTCTATTGGCGCCTTAAGCCATGACCTTCCGTTTGGATCCCAAACTTTCAAACCAACAACAAACACAACTTTGTGTTTCAGTAGTGGTCAACAATTGAGTTAACATTGTTGGATTTAGGATAAATTAGTTCTTATAAATGTCTTATAAAGAGGGATGTCCGCCTTTATCTCTCAACCCGCAGCTGGACAACACCGTCTCCATTTCTAACCAGGACTTCTTCAGTTTTTTATTTTACACTTTGCTTTTGTTTTCACACTTTGTGGTAGGCGATTACCTTGCATTTATGCACATACAGAAAAATAGCCCAGTGCTTGTTTTGTTTACTTGTTTCCTTTATGCAAATGCATATTTTACAGTTGTTAATGTGCACTTAATAATATTTCCCTTAATATTCAGATTACCCGAGTAGCTGCTCATGGTGACATGATTATATTTTTATTTTAGTCTCTAAAAAGTCACAAATGAATTATGTTAAAGAATATCTCAGCAGCCACCCCATCAAATAAATATAAAACAAGGAACAGTAACAATGTATACACTTCAGTCACAGGTGTCCAAAACAATATGTTTGCATTGAATCTCCACATCCTATTGGAAGTGCTAGAGGCTGTTAACGCTCGGCAAAGGCACCAACCTCTCCTCATGTGAAACAATAAAAGAAATAATAGCCTTTGCAAAAGAAAAAAAAAAGAGCGAGAGACCATGACGTGAACCATAAGGAATGGAAAACCTTGTTAGTTTTCTGGCTTCTTGAGTTTCTCTGCAAACTCAGGTTTCACACTCCCAACAGTCATTACATTCAGACGTAAAAGGAGAAGCTTTTTTGACGTCTGGATGCAACCCTAAAGGCTCATAAATATTCAAATGTGCGTCAGCGGCAGCATTTGTGTGTTTACAAAACAACTCGCTCTCCCATGGGAGAGAGCTTGCACCGCTGGAACATGAAACACGATCGCCAGTAAATCATCCACACTCCTTATGACACTGCGTGCTTTTTATTGTCTCCATTATTCATTGTCTGTAGCTGCCAGATAAACAGGAGTAGTAACCTTACACACACACACACACACACACACACGAGACTCTGGTTTTTACTCCGGATCCATAGAGCATATTGTAAAGGTATCACACGCCTTGGGCCTTTTGGAAATAAACACAAAGTTGTGAATATTTGTCAAAAGTAAGAACAAAAAATACACATGGTTTCCACATTTCTTCTGAAAATATACATTTGTTGGAGGGGCTGCGATGGCACAGAGTTGAAACAAGACCCTTAGTCCTGTCACAGGTTCGAGTCCTGATCTGATGGCTGCTGCCGCATATACAGAATAAAGTCCAGTGCAATCAATTGCATTCAGAAGTCGCTTACTTAGTAAAAAAGAATACAAGAAAATCAACCGTCTGATGTGCAAAGCTGGTAAAGACGTGGTTTTAAAGTGGTTCAACAAATATTACTTCTCACGCATCCACATTTGTTGCTATACGCAAACTAACAGAAGTAGCTGTTGCAATTCTGAGTTTTAACTTGTGCAATTGAGGCAATCGTTCATTATTCTTCCCCCTTGTAGAAAAAAAAAAATCCAATCCCAACACAGTAAAGGCGACCAGAGCCACTGTACTTTTTGGACAGATGTCAGGAAAACAGTATGACTTTCCAAGACCTCTGACACAGGAAAAAAAAACAGAAGGCAGTTTCTACAAACCACTGACTTGGACAACCTGAGAAAAAAAATGTCTGGCTCACATTTAAGATTTTATTTGTATCCTTTTTCCATCCAGTCCATAAATATGTGTCACTTGTTTTAGTCTGTAACAGAAAATCTCTACTAGATACATTAATGTCCGTTTCAATTTGGAAAGGTGCCGGAGTATAAATGCTTGTAAAGATGCTGTATCGTCTTTGTTTTATTTATACTGTTAACGACAGAGTTAAGTACTCCAATTTGTGGAGCACTACCATATGATAGATATCTTCAATGCACATGCCTGGACCTCAAAGTCATGAGCTAATCAATTTTTGTAAAGTGTGCTGATTTTTAACTCAACATCTTTGGCAGCAAGAAATGAATGCCTTGCTTGGAGGGAAATAAACGGCATTTGTTTAATCTGCTCTCCTGGTTTCCCTGTGATCTTCATTAAAGCCCAGGATTTATTATCAGTCCATTCTAGACGGCCGAGATGTCAAAGAAGAGGATAAACTACGAATAGACAATTGTTTTTTTCCCCCTCAATAAATCTCCGTGACTCAGTTCCTTCTGCAATCAATCCGATACCCTCCACACCTCCTCCTTTTTGTCAACAAAAGGAGGGGGGGGGGGGGGGGAAAATCCCCCAAAAAAAACACAGGGCCGAAAAAAGAGGGTTTTCTCCCCTCGGGGG
>NW_015112944.1:68279-118368 GCF_001443285.1 Poecilia latipinna | reverse complement strand
CCACACCCGCCCCACCACAAAGAAGACAAGAGAGAAAGGGGGGGGGGGGGGGGGGGGGGGGGGGGCGAATTGCCCCAAAAATACACATGGCAGCTAAAAGAGGATGTTTCCTCCTCGGTGGATGTCCGCCTATCCGGCTACCTTGGAACAGGAAGGGACTCAACAGCAGAGCAACTGCTGCGCCGCTATAAATACGGAGAAGTTTCATCAAAGCTACTTGTTCAGGGCTTCCCAATCTAATAAAACACCTCTCACCTCCTCCTGTTCGGTCCATTTAAAAGGCCACAGATGACGTCCAAGAGCACAGGGAGGGTGGAAAAGGGCAGCTGAGTCATCATGTGTTTGCGTGGATGCTGGTGTGCTCTAAAGTGCATGAGTGGCTTTCCAGTACAGACAGGATGTCTGCCACTTGAAGGCCGGGTGAGGACCTCATCTGAGTTTGTAGCCTTTAATCTGAGTGTAACAGGGAAAGGCAAAAACAAAAAAAAGAAAAAAAAAAAAAGCTAGTCATCTTTATGTGAATAAAGGGGAGAAAGGGAGTGGGAGACACTTTCCAGACTGGTCAGTTTTGTTCACATGTTGCAACTGGGAATGTAAAAAGGAGCACTTGTTTAAAGAGACACTTTGTAATTGAAAGTGGCCCTTTTGAACTGCGCTGAAACACTGAGTGGAAGAAAAGAAGTTAATGGTTACACTCCCAGTTAAAACATATATATATATATATATTTATATATATGGAGACCGTGGGAACCAGCAGATTTCCCAGGTGGCCCATTGCTTCTCCAGTAACAAACACAATCCAGAGGAGGAGCTCGTTTCCTGCCATAAGGCGGCATGCAGCCTCAGGCCTTAAAAGTAGGATCCGCTGACCCTCAAGACCACACAGCCACGTCTCCAGAAATAGACGTATGAGCGCGAGCCAAAAACGGCTACTGTATATGGAGTCATGACTGGGATGTGTGGGAGCACCACCAGTCACAGAGGGGTCTTGTGAACGTTCGTACAATAAAACACAGAGTTCTTTGATAGAAATGACATGTTTAGTAGTAGCTCTGATGTAACTGGATTACTCAGCCTTAAGAGGTTTTTCAGTCAGGCAAGACAGTCTTTGTTGAAGGAACCTCAGCAGTTCAGCCAGTGTGAAGTCACTTCCTGTAGCAAGCGCTGCACAAATGACATCATTGTCTGGTTTAGAACCAAGCCAACCCAAGTATAGTCAGATCAGAGTCTGTGTACGTAGACAGGGAAAGACTCGAGGCAAGCCAAGCATGTAGTCATACTAATTCCATGAAAAGAGGGGGCAGATAGAGGCAGAGCTACAGTTTGGCGGACACTGCAGCTAAGAGACTTTTTATTTGTTTTGAATCAAATCATCCGAGACTCACAGGGAGTGCCTCGCAAGAGTGCTGGTATGTGAAGGAACATTTTCCCCGTTTTGTCACATCACGCCTGCAAACGTGTGCCGAATTTCTTTGTGGTTTCGCGTGGAGAGCGACACAAAGTTCTTACTGGCGAGGTGGCAGTCTTAAACCCTGTACAACTACATTTCATTGATGTCACAGCTGCACGCCTTTCGGGTTTGCATTCCAACCATCCTTTGGAAAAATAGCTCAAACTCGGCTCATTCTGGACTTTGACTGGGACATTTCAAGGACGTTGTCCTTGCGGAAGATGCCATCGAGGCTTTTTATTTATGCTCTACCTGGTTTTTCCCCCCGGACTGTATTTCACTCCTTCCACCTTCCTGTCAACTATGACCAGCTTCCCCGTCCCTGCTGACGGAAAAAAAAAAAAAAAAAAACATTCCCACAGTATGATTCACTGCCACCAACATGATTGTTTATTGCAGAGCTTTCTTTTGACCGTGGTTTGATTTGTACCAACATTAAGTAATAGGTCCAAAATTTATTTGCAAAGTAGGCGACATTTTGAAGGCAATTGGTTACATTGGATTTTATTTAGAGGGAGAAAAATGAGGATGAATAAGTATCCATGAGATATGTTCTTTCTCTCTTGCAACAGCAGAGGCTTTTATGAATGTAATGCTACGCATTTCTTGTATTTTTATGATGTTGCTGAAATTTACTACACAAACGACTTGACTCGACTCATCTTTCATCCCTTCTTTCCTTTCTTCCTTCCTTTGCTACTTTGTGTTGTTCAATCACATTTGAGTTTACCTAAAATGCTTTAGGATTAGAGCTTTTAATGGGACTAAATATACAAAAATTCAAGGGAGACGACACAAATAATCTGTAATACAACTAGCAACAGTTACTCTAACAGAAATGAGACTTTTTTTCTTTTTTTTTTTTTTTTTCCCTGAATACCCCCTGTAATTTCCCCTACAAAGGTAAATGTAACATCATCCAGGTGAGGATTAATCTTGTCAGGAGAGGAGAAAGTACCCTAACATCAAAGCTCGCCTCCCATTGTCTCCTCTTTCATACAGGAGAGGTCTTGGAAAGTCATCTGCAAAATGAAAGCTTCAGCAGCAAGGTATTTGAGCGGTTTGTGTGACTCGAATACACAGGGGCCCGGTTTCAGGTTCTTCTGTGCTCTCTGCGCGCCCATGTAAATGAGCGAGACCACACTCTGGGACGGGGGCAGATAGACGATCTCAGATGTCTGATAATGTCAGCGAAAACAATCGTGCGTAGGAGGTACGACTCCCGCAGGAACGCCTTTGAAGTCGAGAGAGGAACGGGCGGAGGTCATTGAAAATGTTCCACAAAGTCACAGACAAAAGATGCTTTCTCCGGCAAACTCTGGAGTTAAAGTCGGTGTTAAAACTAAATCAAACTTCTTGCGGTTCTTAGGTTTTCTGTGCCAGACAAGTATGTTAGAAAGTAACTGAAGCTTCTGCTGTTGTTTAGACTGACTGCAGAATGTCTTGGCACACAGAAGAGTTCATTGTCAACTCTGTAGGGTGAACAGGACCCAGATCATGAACCTTTCACCACCTTGCTTCACAATTGGAGTTAGGTGATTTTACGCTCTGGCTCTAAATAAAAAGCAACATTGTGCATTGAGGCAAACGCTGTTGTTCTGGTCTGATCTTATGGAACAATAACACAGTGAAATTGAGGCAAACGCAGTGCAGGGAAATTAAATCTTATCAGGTCGAAGTTTCTTCGTTGGACGGATAAAGATGAGGATATTGTTTTTCACAATAGATAAGAATCAGTGTGTCATGAAAGTCGTTACATTTCCTGTTTCTAACAAGCTTTGAATAATGATATTTTGAGAATTTTTCAGTCATTCAACTAATTTGGAGTTCAGATGACGCTAAGGAAAAATGTTTATAACATTTATATTTATTGTTCAGGAAGACAAGAAGCTGAAATGATTGTTTTAGGCTTTGCCATTTTGGAAATTGTGGAGTTTCAGACTGAATGACTGATTAATGGAATTTGATACATTTGTGTGTACTTTGTGTTCAATGCATGTCCTATTTAGAATATTGTTTGTTGACATTGCATTGCAAAAGCAAATCTAAATAAATTTGTTTCAAATAAAATTATATCTGTATCATTTTTAAGGCAAAAATCTGACTTTAATTAATTTCCACTTGAAGATCAACAAGAAATACTGTCCTTTAACACGTATTCTTCAATCCACCATTTAATATATCTCACCTAGTATACCCTGGACTAGTCAACAGGCCATCAGAACTAAGCATGCACAACTAAAGGCAACATAGAGAGGCTGATTAGCCTAACATCCTTGTTTTTGGACGATGGGAGAAGGCCGGAGTACCCAGGGGAAACCCACAAACACACAGAGAGAATATTCAAATGCCACACAGAAAGCCCCTTTTGTGGCAAAACAAGAGTGTTTACAGCTGCTGCATGCAGCCCTGTCTTCTTCTGTCACATCATCCTTTAATTTCAAGAGCTAATCAGTTGTGATTAGAACTAAGTTAAGCAACAACGATTACAAGCGGCTAGATTGTAACTAAAACTAAATTAGACAATGATCTCCAGAATATTTGTTTGGTTGTCATTTTGCAAATTATCTATGTTCCTCTTACAATCCTTAAAAACAAGCCATACATGTTCAGTGTATTGTTTTTTTTTTTTTTTGTTTGTTTGTTTAACACAACTGACTTGGGCAATTTAACTGTTGCATCTAAGATGTAGTTATTTTTTTTCTTCACCTGAGATCACTGCAAAGCCATTCCTTGGCATGAACATCCTATGATGATCGAGTTTGGGGAAATTCCCAAATATCTCGTCTGGTTTTCACAAGCACATAAACGTTCACTTTGTAAATGACTGTAGAAATCCCCTTTCATTGATCTGACATCAACAGTCACCATTGTAGGATCAGCGTTGATATTGAACTCAGTAGCTTTCGATAATGAACAAGGGACATAAACAAACACCACTTCAATTCTGACACACTTATCCCAAGGCATATGACATATCTGACAAGCAGATGATGCAACGCCACATACAGAAATGAGACTCTGAGACTTTATTCGGTGTCTATTCCTGTTTTCATGACAGATTAAAAAAAAACGGAGATGGTGCTGAGAGACAAGATAGAAAGCTTTCTCACAGTCGGACAGTGGTTGCGAAATGCATGACAAAACTTCTCTAACTTCCATAGGAATGAGGTAATGTTAAAAGAAAGAGGAGGCAGGGACGGATATTCTCAGAGAGCCTTTCTCCAAATGAGAAATCCAAGCATGTATCCCGAGTCTGTCCTAGGATTGACTGTTGCCTCTTCTAGAAAAGGTTCTCAGATTTCCCCCTCTTTTCCTTTATAAAAGGCTGGGAATACTGGGGAAAAGTTCATTGACCTCTCTTAGGCAACCAGCTGATTTTCATCTAGGCTGGGGGAGAGGAATCTCAGGAATGCATTGATGTGCAGAGACAAACAACTGCACAGTGAGCTTTAGTCACCCAGGCTGAGAAAGCCAGCAAAAAGCTCAGCTTTATGCCACACGTTACGATTATGTAATAAAATAAGTCCAGTTGAGGTTTATTTCTCTTCAGTGAAGCAATCTGAGTCCAAAGCAACAGTTTGACGCAGAGACGAATGCTATTTCCAGTTCAATGTGACTTGGAGGCCTTGCAGAGGGCTGCGTCTGTTGTGCAAAAGGCTTTGAAAAACGGGTGAATTGTTTGAACAGGCTGGCTCGCTCGGAGCTGTGTGACCTTCCTTGTCTGCGTGCAAAGACCAAAAGGAAACAAGCACATCCTACCTGATGAATTACAATTAGCTTGTCTGTTGTGACAGTGATCGTCCAGTGGGAAAATATGCAGAAAGCAAATGAGGTCTGCGTCACTTTTGTTGAAAAAGAACATCTCTATCTTGCACGAGCTAGGAAAAATGTCATCAGAGACTACTCAGCAGCCCGGTTGTACTCAGACAATGAGACCCAAATTCTACTTTTTATGGTAAAATGTACTCGAATCAAGATAGATTCCAGTTTTCATATCATGGAGATGTCTTTTGTCTAATGAAGCAAAAAAAAAAAAAAAAAAAAAATTAATGTTTGGCCGTTATGATCACAATTACATTTGGAGGAAATAGGGGGAAGTTTGCAAACTTGCAAACCCAACTGTGAAGTTTGGATGGACTGGTGCAGTTCGTGAAATAGATGGCATCATGAGGCAAAAACAGCATGAGGAAATATTGAGGAAACATCTGCTGACATCATATATAAAAATAAAGTGATGGCATAAATAAATCTTCCAAACAGACAAATGAGTCAGATCTCCAACGGTGTGTGTGAGCCGTCCGCCCTACAAACTGGAGTTATGAAGCCCGCACGAAAAGTTTGTTCAAAATACTAAGGATGTACATAAAGAGTCCAAATATGGCGTTTTCCAAACAGATATAATGTAGGTAACCCTGTCTGATCTAAAATATAACACTGTGAGATGAAAAGCTTGTCATTTTATGCAGTTCATCCAAACAGTTGGTTTCATGTATACCTGCTTATTTTTACTTGGTGCTGTGCAATGCCCATGTGGATGTTTCACGAGTATGTCTATCAGCAGATGGATCAGCTGAGGATCAGATGATGCTCGAGTCAGATGACTTTAACAAGCAACTTTCATCCAAAGTTTCTAGTATTAATTTTTGACTTTCATTTCAACATTAACTCAAATTAAATCATAATCATTTACCCAGCCAGCCCCATTGTCGACCATTCAACTTTTTCTTCTACGAAAGCAGCCATCAGCCTCGACCTGGCAATAAGGAATAAGGGGATTGCCATGTGCCATGTTTATAACTTCATAAGCCTTTAGTTATTGCCTGCCCTTCCGTCTCTCACCTCCCCCCCACCCCCCAACTCCACGGCCCTGATCAAAGGCTCCTTCTAAAGTCCATCCATTTCAGGCAGGAATATTTTTCTCTCTCTTTTCCACCCTGGAATGCAGGAATGTAGACTCATTTAATTTAAACCTGGATTCCCTGAAGGCCAGGTTGCCGGTATCAGAAAATGGGTTCGCACAAACGAACTGAAAAATGTGACACAGCGCCAACTGGAGTCTTCTTTTAACATCAGCGTACTGAAATGCTGTGGATTTTAAAGCTTGAGAAGTACATTTACTGGTGTCACTCTTTGAAGCCTTTTTACCACATAGCCTCTTGAAACGTGAAAGATTTAAAGAAAAAAGGGCCTTTTATAGGATCATTTGCAGAGTTGATTAACGTTCTGGTGGTTAGATTTACAGACATGAGCCTTGTCTAGACAAAAGTCAAAAAAATCCCCCAATAAAGCAAAACGGCGCCCGACATAAATACTGACGTTATAAAAAATAAAAAATAAATCCTATCTGACATAAAATGACTGATACTATATAACCCTAAATAAAAGAAATGACAAGTTCTTAGAAGAAAAAAGATTCACTGTCAGTCCTTCTGTTTTTAGATCCACATTTTCTTTGAGGTATCTTTCATTATTTCTGTGACAGCCCAACAACCAATTAAAGTTCTCCCCTTTGGGGTAGACTGCATGTGTCTGTTAGGGTAAAATAAAATAAAAAAAACCCTGGCAACACCACATTTCACCCTCGCCGAGAAGGCATCACTCATATCCCTTATATATATATTTTTTACACATATTGTCATGCTATAACGATAAACTTCATGGTATTTTATTTATTTATGTGACAGACCGACCCAAAGTGGAGCATAACTGAAAAGTGGAGGGAAAACTGCACATGGTTTTTATTATTTTAGCAAATAAAAATGTGAAACACTGTGGCACTTTTGTGTCAACCCCCATTTTACTCTGACACCCCCCCCAAAAAAAGTCTAGCACAACACACGGCCTTAAAAATTTGCCTAATCAGCAACCAGAGTCTGTTTTTGCTATTTATCCTCTGTAGTTGTTCTGTGAAAACCACTGAGGGTTTCCTAAGGAACATTAGTGACGATGAACATCAAGACACACATCTGACAGGAGAGGAATAAAGTTGTGAGGATCTATGAAGCTTTGAACAGCTCATAGACGACTGCTCTATCTTTCATCCAAAAATGGGAAGATCCACAGCTGAGGTGGGAGAATCAGTTCACTGGAAAACGTTGAGTGTTGTACCCCTCACATCTGGACTTCATGAAAGAATGTCACGAAGAATCCTACTGGTGATAGAAAGGCATAACACATGGCTACATGACTGGTGGACACGGCACACTCACGGAAGAAGGTGCTCTGGTCAGATGAGAACCAAATATTTAACTTTCTGTCCTTTATGAGAATGTGAGAATGAAAGCGACTGCACGCCGATTGCGGCATCCTAAATTTAAATCACGGCGGTGGCAGCATCATGCTTCAGGGATGATTTTCTTCAGCAGGGCTGTGGAAGCTTTTCCGGTCGTGCAGCACCGGCTTGAACGAGAGCCCAAGCATGAGAAGCGTCCCACAAAGTCGACTGTAACTGCAGGCTGAATTTTGTACGTGACCTGCATGGTCACTGGTTGGCTGTTAATTGAGTCTTTGCTCAAAGACCCTGACACCAAACGTCGGAAGCACTCAATCAATACAACATAGACAGAGTGATATCTGAGCAGTGGCTGACCTCACTCAGTGCTGAGAGGAACAGATCCGATTTCCTGTGGGGTATTTGCTCTGTAGCCAAAAAAAAAAAAAAAAAAAAAATCACATTGGGGAGGGGGAGCAGAGAATTATTTACTCCAGACCTCCAGCGATGACAAGAGAAACCTACTTCCTATCATCTGGCTCTTGTCACTTTTTTTTTTTTTTTTTTTTATTCCAGAGAAGGGCTAGGGGTGATTGGGGGGGCAGCAGAGTATGTATGGAGAGGAGCCAATAATGGCATTCTGTTTGTTAATGGCCAGTGCTGTGGTTAGTTGCACTGGGAAATCCCAGAGGATGTGTGTGTGTGTGTGTGTGTGTGCGTGTGTGTGTGTGTGTGTGTGTGTGTGTGTGTGTGCGTGTGTGTGTGCGTGTGCAAGTGTGTGTGTTTGTGCTGAGGCCGAATGGCACAGCTAACAGGAAGCTAGGCACCCTGGGGCCATCTGCTCCCTGCCATGGCTCACATGTCACCCTGTGACAACAGAGCATTATTGATTCACACCGCCACATCCGCTTCTGTGTTCACACACTGTTGATGTGTGCGTGCGTGTGCACGCGTGCGCGTGCGAATATGTGTGTGTGTGCATACATAGCTATTCTGTGGACAGCAAATAATTGATTTGCACTACTGCATCCGCTTCTGTGTTTGTCTGCCTGTATGTGTGTGCAATTTATAAATTTTAAAGGGTTATTCTAATCAAATCTCAAAAATATATTTCCTCACCAGATTAGTAGTCATCCATGCAGAAGATTGCAGTTTTACTTTAAGGTTGCCCCATTTTTTTTCTTTTTTTTTTTTTCCAATGAAACGCCGACTGAGCGGCTGCAAACGTGGATTTTCTGCTCTCTCTCTTTTAGTTACACAGTTTTTTGCACCAAGAGCTAATAACAAATAACAATAATATTTAGAAGAATAAGAACATTGGGAATTCAAACTTCATAAACTTTTTTTCTTTATCAAAAAGTAAAGCAACATGAAGAATAAGTGAGTACATTACAGATTACTTATCACAGTTATTCTGGTTTTCCCTCTTTTAGTATATATCTGTAATTAATTCTCTTTCCTACAACTTTATCAATCTCCAATCGGCTTAACCTGAATATAGATAAAACTAAGGTGCTGTATTAAATCATGTTTAGTTTTTGGTGGATTTCAGCTAAGTTGTCTCTGTGCATCATTTTTATTTTGGCTTTGTCTTCCAACCCAACTGCAGATGTTCTGAGGTGTGTACAGATGCACGTTTTCAAACCCAAACTATATTCTTTTAAGAGCATGCAGTACACGCTCGCAACCGTTTGAAATACCCCAGGTTAGCTTAGTCATTTTCCAACCGCCCAATTACGCACATTTGCAAAAACACGGCTCAGGAGTCTGATTGCATCGCTCACTCTCACCTCTCAGTGAACTTGTTTGGACATTTATTTCTGAGAAAACTGACATCAACATCTCGTTCAGCATTATTTGGCCTTCATACTGATATGGATGATGTAAGGTTGAGTATCTGTCCTGACAAACATCTATTCTAATTCTGGTATCTTACTAAAGCAAAATGTTGCAGACTGCAAACATTATGGACATAAAAGCTTTAAACATTTAATCAATATTTAATCAATGTACATGACCGGTGGAACTTATACTCCATTCAGTAAAAATACTAATTCTTCAAAACACCTTCATGTTTTTTTTTAATTATTAATAACATGATGAAAACCTTTTTTCACTTTGTCAATGTACTGAACATGATTTACTTTCTATCTTTACACAAAAAAATAATCGTGTAGAGATGAATGAAAGTAAAATGTTCTTTATATTCACTCATGTATTTTTATATTTTATTTTATTGTTTTTTTGTTTAACGCTCCTTTGTAGAAATAGAAATAGAACTGAAAGATCCAAAATAAACAAAAATTTTTAAAAAAAAGGCGAATGGTGATCTATTCTATAACAATAAAATCTAACAGTTCAACAAAGACTTTGAAAGCAGAATTTGTTTCTGTCTTTCAGACTGTTTGGGTCAACTTAAGTTCAAAATACTGTAAATTTAGGCCAGTTAAAATGCAACAATGTGACGCATCTGAAAAAAGTCTCATGTATTACTGTAATCACTTTTCCTGTTTCTTCCAGAAATAGAAGAGTGATTATTAAAATGTTACTCTAATATATTAGTCACAAATTAGCCTTTATCTGTCTTTGTCAGATTCAGTCCTGTATGCTGGATGCTGTATGCTGGATCAACATGCTGAAAAACATGTTGATAGCATGTTAGCACACAGCGCTAATAAAGTTCAGTCATATTCAATGGGCAGAACAATCTTAGAAACACAATAGTACCACAGTAAACAGTAAAGACCGATTACAGGTTTTTACAGCTTCATATTAACAATAGTTGGTGGAAATAAAGATGCAGAGTTGGGAAGCAGACAGTGAGAAGGTGACTGGTAGAGGGGAGGATAGAGGGATTTCAAGGGTAAAAGAGAAAAGGAGAAAAAGTTTTTTTTTTGTTTTTTTTTTTGCTTTCAGCTTCTTTTAGTTCTCGTCCTTCCACTGAGGTATTAGAGGTATTTACTCATTTTCTACAGTACCACTTCATTTGCAATTTTCAGCCTCCACCTTCATCCCCACTGACTCCTCTTCTAGCAGTTGTACTTTTTCGTCCTCTTGATCTTTCTGTTGTGCTTTTTAGCTTTCTTCTTCCAAAACTGTCCTCCCTGTCTGCAGTTCTATTTTTTTAGCCTTCAAATATTTGAAGACTTTATCAGCTTTGGCCTTTAATTGCCCCGATTCTTTCTTTCCTTGCCCCCTGTTTACTTTTTCTCCGGCTTCCTCTCTCCTTGTGAAACTTCTTGGAGTCTCTTGTCTTTCTTTATTTCTATCTTCTCTTCAAGATGTTTCATTGCATATTGAAGTTGTTCTTTTTCAAGTGATAATTGTAAAACATCCCACTCTGCTCTTCTTTTTTTTCTCTCCCATCTCCACTTTGTTCTCTGACTCTTTTTCCTTTCTACCAGATGCTCGGTCATTTTCATCCTCAGGTTGTCAGTGTACTGATGCAGATAGTTGTTTTCTTTGTCAACCCTCTCAACTTTTCTTTTAGAGCAGACACCAAGAAGGTCTCTCTCTCTCTATACTTGTCATTATTTTTTTCTTTTGTCCTGGTAGTGTGGAGGTTTCCTCGTGCTCAGTGTTTGTCTCATGCAACTCATTAAAGAAGCTTCATTGTATTAACACATTTTCCCAATAGGTGATTTTCTGCCAAATATTTATTTTGTACAGTCCAGGATGTGTT
Organism: Poecilia latipinna; assembly: GCF_001443285.1. NCBI lineage: Eukaryota > Metazoa > Chordata > Actinopteri > Cyprinodontiformes > Poeciliidae > Poecilia > Poecilia latipinna. Next base: position 107,022 of record NW_015112944.1, on the reverse strand, counting down.
CATCAATGGACTATTGAAGGGTTGAGGCAACTTATGAGTTCTCCTTATTTTCGCCTGGACCTTAAGGCCAGTTTAAAAACACGTACTCACTCCAATCTGGTTTAAATAACACTTGAATAAAAAGATTTGCTGCAGAGATACACACTATGACTTCTGGGAAACATTACATCCAAGAAATCTCCATCACCAGGTGCTACAAAGCCCCGTTTTCACACTGCTGATATGGATGCAAATTCTTTAGATGTTAGATGTGATTTAGTTTTGTAGGACTGGTGGTTCTGCTGCTCCATCTTACCAGATAGGATGACCTCATCTAAGTACAAATAGTTTTTTTAATCAAAGAAATTAATGGCAAACATAATAATGTTTGCTTGTTTTCATCACACAGACTCATTACCTTAATATTAACCCACTTATCTAGGCAGCAAATCAGGTAAGATTGTTCTGAATTCAGTTATGAACACAGACACACACACCCAGATACACTTGTAAGGGTAACTCAGAGCAACCAATTAACTTCACATGCATGTTTTGGGACTGCTGAAGGAAGCTGGGGAACCAGAGAGAAGCCACACATGCACAGGGAGAACAAACGCCATGCAGAAAAGAGAGCTAGATTTGAGTCTAGGACTTTCTCGCTGCAAAGCAACCGCATCACTGTCCAGATTGCAACTGTTAATGCAAACTCTGACGAGTCCATTTTGCTCATTTTAAATCACTGCCTGTCTGTCCATCCTGTAATTCTCATATAAACTACTTATGTCTACAGTCAGGGCAATAATTATTGAGCTCACGATAACTGGAACTTCAGCATACAAGGCTGGAGGTTTGTCTGGCCACCACTCACAGTAAGGTGAAAAAAAAATCTCCAAGCATTTCAAGTCGTTGTCCATAGCCCTTGTAGATTTAGTCTTACAGTAAACTTTTAGCTATATGAACAAACAAAAACATATATCTTCTAACTTGAACTATTATTTCCATTTCAGGTTTGGACTAGCCAAAGTCCCAACTTGATTCTGCCAAAATCTTTGGATGGAGCTGAAGATCAGGGAGAAAGCTAGCAGACTTTTCAACCATGAAGACTTAGAGCTCTTCACAATAAATGATCAACATATCAATGGAAACATGCAGCAAGCTGGTCAGAAATTATAAGGAGTTGATTGCTGTAATACCAGTCAAAGAGTTTTCCATTGATGCTTAAGAGGACCGTACATTATTTTTAACATGCCATTTTTGATGTAAAAAAAAAAAAAAGAAAAAAAAAAGAAGAGATGTTCTATTTTCCTGACCTGAGGTTCTGTTTGATTTCATATGAAATCTGCCAACGGTATGAATAATTTTGGGCTTTGTTGTGTATGTATGAAATCACCTCATATCACTTGTTAGGCCCGGTGGAGGATCTCTGATGCTGTGTGATTTGAATTCAGTGTGAAATGTTGCCTTTTTGTCCTAATCAAAGAAGAGTATATGACTTAAGAGCTGCAGTATGTCATCAGCATAAGAGAGAAATATGTTTATAGTGAATAAAATGATTGAATATCAGAATAGCTAACATGTCAATTGCTTTTCACATAACTGATAACTGTAATCTGAACTCTACTACACTAGCCCACATAAAAATGCTTTCGGTTTGCAAAGAAAAATGTTTCTGTAAAACTCCAAGAGCTGGAGTTCATATTCCCATCACGGTGCTTTTTATATATATATATAAAAAATGAAAAGAAAAAAAAAATACTTTTAGCGCTTTGTCCTAAGATGATCAACAATAGTGAGAGAATGGGAGGAACAGTTTAACCTTGCCCTATATTGATATGCTGCACAATACAAGGGCGTGCCTTGTGGCAAAGTCAACTAGTGTCTCAGTAGGCGGCTCATTATCCAGCTCCAGCACTGACAGGAAAGGTGAAAAAACTCTTTTATCTGCCGTCTCAAATTGCTCAGTGGGACATTTTTTTTATTTTTTTTTTATGCAGATCAGTGGCAGGTTTGTTATGTGAGCAGGAAAGATAGCACGGATGCAAACAGGTCAGGGGTTTGTGTGCAACATGACAATTACAGGACCACACAGGAGAAGTGACGGTAATGCAGCTATATTTAGAGGGCTCTCACATGTCCCTGCATTTTTCAAGGATCTGGAGCATCACCTGACACTGAGAGTCACGTCTCGGGTATTAGTGTGTCGTTTGTTCAGGCATGAGGCATGTGTGTAAATATGTACATCCTCAAAGTTGTGGAGTGAGACAGTCACAGGTAAAGAGACTAAAAAAAGATAGTGCAATACCCCATCTGAGGTGTAGACAGACTTTATAGTTCCACTTGTGGAAGATGCATTTAGTGCCTGGGCTTCTCTGTTCCATATATTATTCATCAGTGTGTGCTTTGAGTGGTACAGAGGGGCTTTTAAATAGCTCAGGCATGTGCTCTTTGTAAAACCGGAAAGCAGAAGGCTACTCGACTGCAATATTTTAAAGGAAATAGAATTACATAAATGTATCTACATAATTCATCAATCGTAAATCTTATCTGAGACCCATAATTAATAACAAGGGGATTTTTGCTCAAACTTCAACTATTCAAAAACTCCTTGCATCAGCAAGCATTCTTAAAAGTGCACACTACCGACAGGAATATCTGGTGAAAAAAAAGCAACAAAAAAAACAAAAAAACAAAAGCAGCCTAAACCTTTCACTGAGCCTTCAGAAAAGAAAAACCTTTATTACATCTCCATTATTTATTTACAATCGCTGTTCCCCAACAGACATTCCTCCAGTTCTCCAGAGGAGGCCCAGAAATAAGCACGCAACAGGATGGGGTGGAGGTTTCTCAGGGGAAAGCCGAGGTCATGGAAATAGAAAAGCAAAACCCACATCACTTCATCACAGCGACTGTGACAGCCCAGTGTTTTTTCGAGATAATCGAGTTGTTTGGGCGTTTTTCACGCTCAGCAGTGATTCCTGCACTTTTGGAACGTTCATGAAACTCTCGGTATGTGTGGAATGAGAAAGATGAAGCAAAATATGACGCAGAAGCACAAGCATATTATGAGGATGATTTGAAGAAATCAAGCTGCCTGTTTGACTCTTAGTTCCACTCAACCGCATGATCAAACAGCAAGTTTTGTTTTGGAGAGAGGGCGTGTTTGCATGGTCTAAAATATTTTTCAGCAATTTTTCACAATAATAAAGTGTGACTAACAAAATTGGGGTCATGAAAATGATTCTGTTTATCTATTCTCTGTAGTCGTGTTGTCCTGTTCAGAGTTGTAAGAGAGCTGGAGCCTATCAAAGCAGTTAATGGTCAAAAGGCGACTTAAACCCTTAATGGCTCTTGATGGCATCATAGAACCAGCTCACAAGAAAAAGAAACAGGCAGACTTACTCCTGAAGTCACTTGAGAATCACTAGTTAACCTAACAAGTTTTTTTTTAAACTTTGGAACAAACCTGAGGATCTGGAGAAAATCACATTTGTGTTGGAGGATCATAAAAGTCCATCAAAGACTCAAACCATCTGAGATTTAAAACCCAGACATTCTGTTTACGTGCCAACTTCCATGGAGCCAAAAAAAGACAAACTCAGTTCAAATTGTAAAAAGCTGCTGCCATAATGTTTCTTATCCTGCCACAGATGTTGGCATATCCAAAAATAAAACCTTACTTGCCTCTAAACTTGAATAATAAAGCACATTTTTTGAAACTTCAAGACTTGTCATACCTATGGCAGGTCTATGAAGAATGTGATCCGCTCCTGTTTTGTAGATTGCACGTGTAAGTAAATGAAGGCTGTTGATTGCAAGTTGTTTTTGCTGGAACATCACCGATTTACTCCAACACTTAATGATCACCTGACCAACTGAGGATTAAAGTCCAAGTCCAACGGCTCAACATACAATCACTCTGCCCCAAGTGGTCAGATAATTATTAGCTGATGTTTTCAGAAAATAGGTCAGACTGGTCCACTTGTTGGGGCCACTTCAAGCATTCAGCATTCAGAGGTGAGTGAACTTTCATCAGTGGGGAGAACACTTCTTTTGAACATCTACTTTACTTGTCAGAAGACGTTTTTGATACTTTTAAGAGAAATTATTCATCTTTGTTTAAGAAATATCAGTAAGGAAATTTAAGGCCAAGATCTTTGTCTGGAAGACAAAAGCCTATTTAGAGATGCTATGTCTTATAAAGACCAGATAGAACATATATGAATGTATAAAACCTTCAAGAACAACAGAGGATTAGTAACCTAAAAAAAAACTTGTATGAATAAAAGTCGCTTCCCCCCTCAGGTTCATCTTAGGAATGTCTTTTCTGCAGTCTAGCTATAAATCACAAATGAAACCAGATGAATTTGGAACCATGCTCCATCAACTGATATAATTAAAACAAAACTTCTTGATTGCAATGTCCAAAAAGTATCGCATGTTTCAAGAAGACAGGTTGTACATATCCATGTACACATGGATATGGAAAACATATCCATCTGTACAGCAAGAGTTTAATTATGCAACTGGTTTATGCTGCAGTAACAAAAGTAACAAAAAGTTTATTTTAGTAGAGGAAAGAATAGAATCAGTGAAATACCAACTATTTCAGTAAAGGAAAAGATGTAGATGTATGTCTACAGTATAATGATGATGCTGAGCCATCTTGAAAATCCACAAATGACCTGCGGAGATTCAAGCTAAGCATCGTTAAAAAAAAATAAAAAATCTATGGTTACAAGAGTAGGTCAAGTTAGAAAGTCAAAGAAAGAGAACTACATAAATGCATTGGAGTCTGCTGCTGCAATATGACAAAATGTGCAAAAGTGAAAAACATTTGACAACAACAAGAACATTGATGTTCTTTTACTCCAAAACTGTAAAATAACTTTGCACTCGCTCCCCGTTGCGAGTCAAGCAATCTCTTCGGTGCTCTCAGGACTTACAGTAAAGGGTTAACCCTGCTTTTGTATGCATTCCACACACAGAGCTGAAGGCTGGCATAAAAGGTCTTTGTGCATCCAGTAGATCTCTGAGAGATTTCTAGACGCCTGCTACTGGAAGAAGGTATTCTTGTCACACCGATTCGAACAGTTAGAGCCCAGAGCAGCCTGCCTCTGTAGGAAACGTTTCTGAGGTTACAGTTGCCGAGCTGATGGGTGTAAACACAGTGGCAGATGGTGAGCGACCAAGGCCTGCACAGCAAGAGGGGTACCGCACAGGGGGAAATCTTGGCTCCCTCTTGCCACATTGAGCTCTCTTGTGGTGCACAAGAAAGAGAGTCGAAATTGAACTGGAGAAACTAAATGTCAGACTCTCCAAGCACAGAGTTGTCAACATATATAGTGAAGCAAGCTGACTTAATAGTTGGGTAGGAAATAGCACTAATTGCCATTGTCTTGAGTATTTATTTAGTTCTGAGCTCAGATGGGTAAAAACAAGAAGACTGTGTGCATCCTACTAATAAAGCTGGTCCAGACTGATGAACTGACTGTGACAGTACGCAGGGGGAGAAGAGAAGATTTGTAGCTTAGAACGGATGGATCAGTCATGACTTAGAGAGCTCATTACACTGGAAAACATAAGTCTTCAGATGTAGCAGGCCTTTCATTGTCTGAACAATGCTTTTTTTTTTTTTTCTAAGGAAAAAAGTTCAAAGCACAGCTAGGTATCGCCTAGAACAATTCATGGCTGCAGCCTTTATTAGTATTGACTTGTGTTAAACAGACTGGCTCTGCAGCTCTGGGAAGAAGAGAGATCTCAGCGTGGAATTTTATATTTCTACCTTTCCTTGTATGCTTCTTTTATGATTTATTTTGTTTGGGTTTTGTCTCCCCTCTGCCAGCACATCACCTATATAGAGATTAATGACTTCCTCTCTGTCCCACATAGCCTCAACAACGGGGTGCGGCACGAGGCCCACTATACCATAGCAACATGCGGGTCCCACCCACCACTGAGCAGACTGTTGCTCAGGGAATCCCCCACAGGATGGACCCAGCCCAGGCTTATATTGTCTACTCTTAACAGACAAACACAGACACATACCTGTAACACAGGGAATTTAAAAGGCAGAAACAGGCCACCTGGTAAGACAAGACATCTGATCTTGGTGTGTTTCAGATCAAATGAGAAGGAACATCTAAACACAGATACAGAGCTTTGCAAATTTATACATACCCTTTGAAGATTTCCACACTTTGTTGCATTGCAACCAAAGACTTGAATGCATTTTATGAGAAACACCAACTTCAAGAAATGTGACGTGGAAGGAAAACGTTTCATGGTTCTCGATTTTTTTTTTTTTTTGACAAATAGAAATCTAAAAAGTGTTGCATACATTTAGTCTGATACCTCTTACTAAAATCCAGGGTAAACAACTACCTTTCAAAGTCACCTGATTGATTAAAAAAAAAAGAGAGAGAATCCACCAGCATGAAATTTAATCTCAATCTACACATGAAGGGACTATTTGCAGTTTGGCACAAGCTATGAATGGAACACAAGAAGCATTTGCAAGGCAATGGATCTCAACATGTAATAATAAAACAGAATATCACCACAATATTTAGAATAATTAATTACCTAACTATCAATGCAAAATTTTGATGTGGCGGAAGTCTCATTTAAACCCATAAGCGCGCCTCCCCTGCAGATTGATTGACAATGGTGTCTACCATTGTACATCGATCGTCATTTTTCACAAGTAGCCCAAAAGACACTTGCATCTTGGAGCATAGCAAAATACAACAGAAAAAAATGTCATAAGATCAGCACTGAGCAATTTCCCATCAGGAACTAAACACATTTTCTTAATCTGAGCTGCTTACAGATAACTGTTGTGAAACTGCTGTTTTCCTCTTAAGGCTCATTTTGGCACATAGCAGTGTGTTTGGGTTTGTGTGTGTGTGTGTGCGTATGTGCCCGCATGCATGTGTGTGCACACGCGTGCCCCTGCAGCCAGTCAAACGTCTCAGGTCAGGCATGTAATTTCTGGACTCGGATGCTGTCTTCGGCTGCTTTGTTCAATCACTCGGTATTTACTGCCTGTAAATAAACACAGGTGTGCAGCCGGAGCTTAAATTGGAACATGCAATTTCCCTCCAACCAAAGGTCAAAATTTTAACTAAATATTTGGGACAAAGAAAGGGACCTTGTTTCAAATTCTGGGGTGCGGGAAGTAATCAGGGCAGAATGGGAGCAATTTCGCCCTCAACGGGGTTCAACAAACACAGAGAGTGCTTGTCACTTCCAAGGGACACGTTTTAGTTCAATGAAAGCGACATCTGACTCACTCCTGTGTGCAGACTTAACAACGATTAGTGGGCATTTCTATTTTTTGATGCAGCTTTTCAAAACAACAAGAAACAGAAAGCTATTGAAAGTTACTTCAACACCACTTTTGTATTTTTAAAATGCCATAATGTGTTGATTGGTCCCACACCTTTATTTGTGGAAGATGGCAAACACAACATTCACATTTTCTACACAGTAGCACACCAGACTGAATGTGACCATAAGTACAACCTGTCTAAACAGGCATTTAACCATGTTTACTGAATGTCTTCATTGTTTGGAAGATGTATAAACTCTTTATACAGAGCAAAAACACACAAGTGCAAGGTTCACCTGGCAGATGGTGGATAAAACTGACCCTGTGTGTACCTCAGACCCGAGTGACACTCCTCACAATTAGGTCATCACCTACCCCCCCCAGCGAAACCCCAACATCAGATTAAACGTAAGCACATTGGCTCCAACATAAATGCTAGATTATTTTCTCACAGTGGAAGCCATTGTTCTGCCCACATCGTAAGCAGACTGAGGTCACATCCTTTTTCCTGTGAGGGTGTTCAGGCATATCCTACCGTGAAAAGAAACTTCACGTGTTGCCCGTTTAAACAGCTGATTTTATGACTCAACACAACACAACAAACAAAGAAGAGTATGTGCTTTGAGTTTTATGTGAAATAAAAATAATAATAATAAAAAAAAAAACTAGAAAGGTCATTTATGAATTTTACTTACCAATAATATAGACACATTATTGGTCTCTCAGAGATCTACTGGACTATGGTCACAATATATTGTCTCTTAAATATTTCTATCTCACTTAATGCAAAATGCTTGTATGACTTTGTTAGAATAAATGTAAGCTATTATTATGAGAAGCAGAGATAAAGTGACTTAAGCCTGACACTCGTGTCCATTTGAGACTTTTATTTTGAAGTAAGAAAGGAAGTAGTTCTTTGTTGTTCCGCTGTGTTGACAGTTAAAACACTAAATTGTAGAAATGTTCATAACTTATGAAAATCAGTCAATAATTTCACTTAATCTTTGCGCAACTTTAACAAAAGACGCAGCTTGATCTTTAAGAAAAGATATAAATGATTTGAAAGCTCTGTGAGAAAATATTACCGAACAATGCTGCAGCTAATCAATGCTGAAGTTACCATCCTATTTGCAACTTTCTGTTGGTGATAAATAAATGTACTATTTCACAGTTTTTAGGAACTGTAGACCAAATTTAATGCTGTCTTGTTCAAATCTTAAGCACTAAAATCTAAAGTACAACTGATTCAACTGGATTGCTCTATACAGCACAGAGCAAAAAAAGATTTCGCAGACTTCATCAAGAGCACAGAGTGTGTCTCGGTTATTATAGGACATGTTATAACCAAAACAAACACCTCAGGGAATTCCCAGCATTCAAATGAATACAAATCCACAACAGCAATGATCTATCTAGGATGTGAAATGAAGCTTCAGTTGAACATATTTAAGATCCGTTTTTTTATTTTTTTATTTTATTAGAATAAAACCTTTCAAACCGACCCTAACTCCAAACATGTGCCATAATAACAATCCCTAAATAATCCTGTGGATTAAAGGATGATATTTTCTTTCCCACCCCAGCTGATGCAGACACAGTCATCTCCACCCAGCTGTAAAACACAGACTATGACCTACATTATTGTACAGTGGGCACACACTCCAGGGATTGTAGGCAGGCGTCTATGTAGCTCTAGGCTTTAAGACACAGGTCTAAAAAAAAAAAAAAAAAAGAAAGAAAAAGAAAAGAAAACCTCGATGCACAACAGAGGACTGCATGTTAAACACAGTGGCTGCAGATTAGCTCTCTGTTCCTGCAGGGCCCTCCCTCTACTGCCTGCCTTTGATATTTGGCAAAACCTGTCACCTCCAGGGGCAAGACAGACACAAGGGGAATGTTAAACGGTCCTATCCTTTGAGATGAAACGTTCGATATGAATCATTGATGCCGCTCATCTTCATACTCTCTTTCTCTCTCTCGCTCTCTCATACACACATTCACATGTATATGTATATATATCCCAACTCCCGTAGCTTCCAGCTATTACGGCCACGTAGCACAAATGTTATGTTCTTATAATGAGCAACTCCACTAATTAAAGGCTAATTCATTACAGTTTGGTTTAATGGCAATGTAGAAGTTGCATATTCTGCACTTTTTACAAAGAAACCGCAGGAGAGTTTGCAAAACATTTTCCTCAAACGTGATGTTGTACGGTTCCAACAGGTTTCTCTCAGAGCGTGTGCGTCTACGTGGGAAGGTCAATGTTTAGAAGGTTCATGTGCCCTTTGGTAGTGCTTTGACTACCTAACGCAGTCAGTGATGCCCAGAGCCTTTAACACATTAACCAGAAGCTCGCAGTGCGCTGACATGTGTCTGGTGCTCTTCACCCTGCAGGAAACACATTCTAAGGCAATACATGGCAGCATGCAAGGGCAGAAATGAGGCGTTACAATTGCTGGACCACCTGCTTCTGATGGTCAAAGTGTTTCCTTTAAGAAACTCTTTAAAACCTACTTGTTATTTGTGAGAAACAGATACGCTGCCGGGATTGAAAATGGGCAAGGTAAGCCAGTCCTGCCCTCATCAGACGTGTACAACAAAGGATCCATTTGTAGACCAGAACTTTTTATTTTTATTTTCATTTGTACCGGTTGCCATTTGATGCTGTTTTGTAGAAATGTGCTTTATTTTTGAATGCAGATGCTTCTTTGTGGAATAAGGTCATCTTCTGTCTCTCAATGTCAAATGATAAAAAAAATGTTGCCACTCAATGTTTAATATTGGCACAAGCAACCATAAGCATATTTCTACAATTTTGCTTATTTTTCATTGGCTTCTATTTATATTCAAAATGAATAGGATTTGCTTCTATTTCGTCTTTTAACAGGCGAGCTTCATTTCATCTGTCTAAACCACTGCCCTCTCTCATGCACCATCTCGCACTGGCAGACCAGATGGCTGTACATGTTCCAAAGAGTCGCTAGTCGTTTCACTTCTTCACCATTTTGTCGGTTTGGTTTTGTTGCACAACACTTTTAGCCTTGTTCTTTTCACTTAAGTATTGGTTTGTAAGGCAGCTACAGTGTAGCTCTTCTTTCAAGATAAAAATTAAATGTTAAACATACGACTCGTTAAATTCTAAACCAGCTTTTACTTCCCCAAATTTTCATTTAGACCTTCTCTTCTTCTTCTTGTTCTGCTTCTTCTTCTTCGTCTTCTTCTTCCTGACAGCTGTCCGTCTACAACTGGCTGTTGAGTTTAAAGGGAGGGACTTATCTCAGAGCGTGGGAAGGTGTGACCTAACCCTTAATTCTTATTGGACGCGAAGACTTTAACTGCCAACGTGGTCATCCAATCAGCAGCTCGAACAGGAAAGGCCGCGCTCGCGTTGTGGTGCATCACATGCACATCTTTGAGGATGATTTTATTAATGATCGATCTCACGTGTACTTTCGGTTCTGAGCCGTAAATAAAGCCACAGAGCGCCCACTGTGATCTCAGCCCGTGCCCGGTTTCAAAGCCACGCACTCAGACCTAAAAGAGGACTTTTGCGCATCCGTTGCAACAAATCTGCAAAGCGCTTAAGAGGCTGAATCAGACCTACCCATCCCCCGTTATCTTGTATCCAGCTGTCAAGGGGTCCATTTAAATATTCCGTCATCCACTCCGCGATGTTGTCCACTTGCGATGTCATCTCCTCTTTGGACGCGCACTCCACGCACACCGTGCTTCCGAACTCGAAGAAAGCGATAATCCGACCCCAGTTCACGCCGTCCCGGAACAGTTCGTTTATGACCTCGGCGAACCTCGTCCTCGCCGTGTCTCTGGTGAGGTACAGCTGCTGCGACATCTCCACGAAGTCCAACTGGTACAGTTTCTCGAGTTCGTCACCGGCGTCGCGCAGGACCCGGTGGATGTCTGCGTACGGGTCGGACTGCGAGATCCGCCTGCAGAGGCGGTGGGGGTCGCTGTCGCTGTCGGGCCCCGGTCCTGCATCGCGGCAGCGCCGAACCAAAGTCGGTGAATGGTCACCTAAACCTCCGTTGTTAGCAGCGTCGTCGTCCGGGACTCCGTTAAATCCCCACACGTATCCCCGTTTGGAGAGTTTATGGCAGATGTAGTTTTCCACAATATTGCGATTGTAGTCGTTCGCCATCCCTAAATGTGACACTTAGTGTAAATCAGAGCGTGCCCTAAATAGAATGCATTCTGATCGAAATTGTGTGGTGCTGTTCAACCCCACTGCAAAGCCTCGTCTAAATCTTAGATCTGTTGAGATCTAAGCAACGCAATTAATTATTCCACTCTACAGGCGATTTTTTTTTTTTAACAAACTCAGAAAATCAATTTGAGACAAAAAAAAATAAAATAAAATAATGATTTGGATCTCAAAAAATCCCCGGTTCCGCTTGAGCAGGAGCCTTCTTTTCCCGAATCCTTGCAGGGACACTGCTGGGGAGAGATCCAATATGCGGAAGAGCTTGGAGTAGTTTGCTTGTTCCCGTGCACATCCCCCAGGCGTAGATGAGCAGCGATTAGAAAAAAATATATGAATGAAAGTCAAAGTTGTGCGCGCCTGAAGGGGGATCCACGGCCGCTCAACGGATATTAACCCCGCTACGAGCCGAGCAGACGCGGGGCTGTGAGTCAGACAAGGTCGGACTGGGTCCTCTTCAGCGATCACTCCACATATCAGCAGCAGCTCCAGCCCACCACCAGTGGGCCGCTCTCTCTCTCACTGACGTCAGCTCAGAGTCTCCGACGTTGAGCGGGGGAAAACCCTTTTTTTTTTTTTTTGATAGCCAGTATTTGTACAAGTATTGCACTATAAATGTATACGCTATTAAAAGCCAACTTTCCGTAAGAACACGTTCCTTTCATTTTTAAAATGGTGCACGAGAAAACCGTTCAGCTTTCTTTTCATCAAGTCTCTTCTCCCCCTTGTGGTTGAAAGAATTTACTAAACATTTACTAAACATATACGCTTACAAGACTGCTGAACTGTTGCACTTCTAGGCACGTTACGAGCTTAAAATGCCTCTTATTGCAGTTTTATGTACTTAACCACCACTTAAGTAGTGCAAACTGAGTATAAAAGTGGAGTAAAAGGATAATAATCATAAAAAAAAATTAAAACAAAATCTGGAAATTGAAGCGTTAATTTGTATACAACTCATTTTATTATGAAAAACCTAAATTAGAGCAACCAATCAACTTCAGAAGTCAACTATTCTAAATAAAGTTGATCTATGTGAATATTTTTTAAAAAAGCAGTTAGGTGAAGACCTGAGTTCTGTTGTTGTTTTTGGACATCATTGGTGATGACCAGGAAACACACCAGAAATATCAAATAGCTGTTTAAAAGTGTAACTGCTATTCTGTTACAATTAATTGCTACTCTTGGGAACCGTTTACCAATCCATCTGAAAATGGTACAAATATGGTGCAAACTTTAGAGGAGCTGCAGAGATGTACAGCCCAGGTGGGAGAATATTTTGATAGAGACAAGACGTTCACTCTAAAAAAAAAAAAAAAGGCCTTCATTTAAGACAAGAGACTACTGCCACTGCTGGGAAAGTCATAAAAAAAATAATATTTACAATTTCTAGATAGATGAGACTGAAAATCTACTTCATGGCCTACATGGAAACCTCTGTGTGGCAGAAAGCTAACACTGCACATTACCCTGAACATGGTGAGATATGGTGGTTGAGGCGTCGTGTTGTGGCAGTGCTTTTCTTCAGAATGGACATTGAGGCTGGTGAGAGAGAATGAGAAATGGTTGCTGCTACGCACATAAATGCAGGACAGTCAACCTATAAGGCATTAGAAAAGATGAGACCAGAGCAGAAGTTTACCTCCCAGCAGGACAGTGCACCTAATACTACAGCCAGAGATAGTTCAGATCAAAACATTTTCATGTGTTAGAATGGACCAGTCAAAGTCCAGACCCAATTTCAATTACGATTTTGTGGCAAGACCTTAACACTTCTGTTTAGAAATGTTCCTCATCCAATTTATTTGGGTTATAAATAGCTTACAAAGAGGAATAGGCAAAACATGCTACTATATTATTTTGATTTTTTTTAAAAAAAATCTTTAATGTTACTTCCACTTCACTAATATGCCAAGAGGTATTTCAACTTTTGCAAGGCACTGTACCATGTACAATCTCTTAATCCCACATAGATCTACTCCAGCACTACTACTAAAGTCTTACTGCAATACTCAGAACAAGAAATAAAACTAAAACACTTAGGCAATTAGTTATTTTTTTCCCCAATACAATTATTTATTTTATCATGTAAGAAAATAAGACATAAGAACGTTCCACTTTTGAAAACTTCTTTCAATGGCACACAAGGTGAAGGTGTTAAATCATTTTGGCAGAAACAACAAAAAAAGAGCAAAACACAAGAGTGTGCAGAATGACTTTCATGTTCAATAGTCTTAAACTGATTAGGAACATACTGATAACACTATTGAGGAGCTGGGGAGACTAAAGCTTCAGTTTTCACTGATGTTCAAACATACTGTAAGCATAGGCTTTATTTGCATAGCTTAAAGGTGTTCAAACAACAAAAATGCTTCTACATAAGCTACATGTTTCACTATGTGTTGCTACCTCGGCGGGGGGTTGGGGGTGAGAAAGTAGAACTTTATAAAGCAAATACATGCAGGACAATGAAATGATCTCCGGGTGTAGGGCAGAATGCCTTTAAACCAATATCAAATGAGAACATCATCAAACAAGAGTCATTCATTCCCACGTTCATATCTTGGATTGAATAAGGCTTTTTTTTCATCATGAAAAGAATAGAAACTGATAAAATACGGAGTAAAACAAAATTGAATTTTACAGGCAACAACATAAAAATAATATGTGGATTAAGTCACACTGTTAGATCTGTCCTACTCATAGCGTCAGACTTATCAGTTGTCACCTCTTAAGGCTCAGAATGACTCAAGTAGCCCTACTCCATGGTTTCTACAACCGACGATCAACAGAGCAGCAACACAGATTTAACATCTTTTGGCATTCAAATGTTGGATCTAAAAATTATAATAATCCAAAAGCCTGATTTGAATGTTGGCATGAAGGTACATTCGTTGTAGAATGGGCTAAAGGAAGACTGTGAGAGTCTATGATGCACTTCTTAAGTCTCTGTAGCTTGAAAGAGTAGGAAAGACAGAAGTTTATTCAAGGCTCGACAGAGACCAGATGGGAATTTAGAACCAGCTGTGGAACTATTGGTCCAAACTCACAGGGACGCTGCCTGTCTGAGTGATATTTTGGACTTTGTGTAAAAACAAATCTCTTTGTCAGTGGACCTAAAGAGACAGGACTCGAACCAGCGAGTCGCGTCTTGACCTGACTCAATGACAACCCAAAAGACAGCGATCCCGGCAGGATCCAAACTCGGATGCATTGACGCACACACAAATAATAATAAAATCAGAGTCGGGGTGCAGTGTACGAGCTTGTGCAGGTGAAAAGTGAAATCATGTGCTGGCTTTTCTCCCTTCGCCCTACCTACGACTTCATGGCTTCAACTCGCAAGGAAAAAAAAAAATTTTCTAAGCTGGAATGACGAAGAAAAGATTTTGTGTCTTTATAATCGAGAAGATTAAATCAAATGGCTTTTCCGTCCTTCGCTGGATTGGCTCAGTCACAGTAAAAACACACACATTCATGCACACAGTTCACCCACAATTATTGTTTTGTTTTGTTACCCTCACTGCATTTAAAATGTAGAGACATCAATATAATTTGAAAAGGATGCATTTTACATTTCCAAAATCAGAAATATTGAAAAAAAAAAAAAAAAAACCTCTCACTCAGATATTAAGAATACAGTTAGATCACTTCACAGCTTAGTACACACACAAAGCACAAAGACAAAACATCATACGGCAAAAACCCCCCACAGAGTTCCAGTCAGAGGCCATTCAGTCAAAAAGGGAAGGTGCTTTGCCTGCAAAGACTTGAGGTACAAAACCTATTTAGTGAAAACTGTAAAATTCTCAGTATAAAGTGGAGATACTTCTGTGGTATAATGTAACAAGATGACTGAAAGTGTAAGCTTACTTTCTGTTTTACATTATAGCTCGCAGTAGGAAGGAATTTTAAGCCATATTTGGTACAACTAGTCAAGCTGTCTTCTGCTTCTCTATGCAAGGAGGGAAGAAAAAAAAAAAAGCACTAGTGTGACTCAGTGCTTCAAAGGAATCACGTATTATAAAAACTGCAATGTTTAGTCTGCCCCTTCTCCTTTCCATTCCTAAAACGAGGAATTCACATTTAAACAAAGGTATTCCCTGTTCAAAGAGGGCAGAGAATGTAAAACTTAAAGTTTAAGAAGAAGTGATATCATCAGAAAGTAAACATAATACACTATATTTTTCTGTTCTTCAGAGATGATATTAAACGTTTGGCTTGCATGTGCATTCCCACCCCAACTGTGTACATTTGTAAAGACGGAGGACAAAGCTGCAGAGGAAGAGGAGCAGTACTGGGCTGTGAGGACGTTAAGGCTGCGGTTACTCCCTCTTGTCGGCTTCTTTCGATTGCTCCCTCTGAATCATGCAGCGGCGTACGATGCTGTCAAAACTCCCCAGGTAGAAGAGGGCGATACTCCGAAACAACCCCATTGTGACAATCTGTGTGAACATTCAAAGTTAGAACCACACATATGGCACACTGGCATGCTTGAGGTCATGTTTTAATCGCATCTCGATAAATTAGAACATCACTCAACAATTTATTTCAGTAGCTGAATTCGGGAATTGAGACTGATACATAATTTGCATTCGACACACAAGTGTGTGTGATATGTTTTATATATTTCTGTCAACTATGGCTTAAAGCTAATGAGACCCAGGCAATCAAAAATATTAACTCATAAGGAGGGTAATCCTGAAGAAGGGACTGCTAAAGAAGATGGCAGTTCATGTGGTGCTGTATCCAAAGATATTACTGGAAAAGCGAGTGGAAGGAAAAAGTGTGGTAGAAAAAAAGAAGCAAAAGCAAGAGGGATGACTGCAACCTTCAGAAGACTGTGAAGGTTTGGGGCAGAGTCATAAGTCGTGCTACAATTGTCATGTTTCTTGTAGGCACTAATCTAAAAAGGAAAAGAAGAGCATTGGGCTATCACTCATTGGTTCAAAACTCTTTTCCTCAGTAAGACATGCCGGTGTAGGCCAACATTTATGTATAAAAAAATTATTTTAAACCACTTTTTAGTCTAATTTCCTTAAAAACTTTACTGTGGGTTTTTTTATTAGATATAAGCCATAATCCAAAACTAACAGAAGTAAATGCAACATATACATCAGTTTGTAATTCATCTATACTATATATGAAAAAGAATAACTTTTTGAATTGAATTACTCAAATAAATCTACATCTGAGAAAAAATTTCAAGTTACTGAGCAGCACCTGTGTGTGTACGTTTGTACCTGCTGGAGGCCTTCTGTGATGGAGGTGACAGGTGACATTCCACAGGTGAGAGCTGATAGCATGTAACCATCTGGGCCAACTGAGCTGTTAAAATTTCCTTGCTGCAAAGACAAAAAAAAAACAAACAAAACAAAACAGGAAAGCTTAAACTTCAGCACAATATACATTTTAAAGTTGAGTCAACAGTAGCTGAAAGGATTTTCTTACCACCGCATCCCTGACAAAGATTTTGGCCACTTGGTCAGGCTGCCAAATTCCAGAGGTTTCAGAGATCAATTTGGTCTCTAACGGCTTGGAAGGGAAAGAATGAAAAGCAAAAGCTGTGAGAAATTAGAAATTACTGTCGCTTTAGTTGCTAAATAAAAAAAAATGCTAATCCATAAATAAATACCACAAACTATTCAGTGGAGCTATGTGTCTGTAACCAGATCTTTAGTCCAGATTAAGATTTAAGCACCTTTGATTTGTTCTCTTCAGCCAGTAGTGGAGTGTCCGTGTCGGGTGGGAATGCCAAAGTCACATAGATATTGTAGGGCTTTACCTGAAAATCAATAGCAGCATGACCAGAATATAAATGACAGTAATAGCCTTTCATAATAAACAACCTCCCCCACCCTGCATTTTCTATGATTTTTTTATTTTTTATGCTGGGAGTCATTTTTAAACCCCTCTTCCATTAACATAAGAATCATCCCCTAAAACAGTTCTAAAAATATGCTAAACTATTTGCATATTTCAACTACCTGTATTTTTCAGATAATTTCAGCTGCTGTGTGTCTGATGGGTGTGAAGAGAAAAATCGGTGGGGGTGAAAACAAGCACACAAACCTCCATCTGCAGTGCCTCTGCCAAGCCACGCAGCGCAAACTTGGATGCAGAGTAGGCAGTGTACCCAAACAGGCCGATCTGACCCGCCTGGGACGACACGAACATGATGCGGCCCATTCTTCGCTCCTTCATGGTGGTTATCACAGCTCGAGTCGGATAAACGCTGCCCAGGTAGTTCAGTTCGATCATTTCCTACACAACGTAAGGCCAAAGTTCACATCTAATGCAGGAGGACGGCCCATACTGAAGTGCATTTCACAATTTAAATATGCTTGTACGTGTTCAATTAACAGCTGTAGTGATTTACTTCTTTATAAAATAAGACGATATTAGGGTTTATTCAAATGCTTCTTTTATGGGTCGCTTTTTTTTTTTTTTTGCTTGAACTATTTATAGATCTGTGTTATTGAATGGTTTAGCAACACTAAGTATCCTCCTAAGCAGGAATAAAAGATCAAAATAGAAAACGACTACTCCAAGTCAGGCACTTAAAAAAAAAAAAAAGGTCATTTTCTGCTCAGAAATGCTCAACCTCACATTTCACTTTGCTTTCAATATATAAAATATGCAATATTACTTACAATTAGCAAGTTTTAAAAGATCCTATTAACCTCTTAAGATTAGAAGTCGCTGGCACTCACCTTGAAGCGCTCCACCTCCATTTCCTCAAACTTTGCAGAAATGGACGTTCCAGCGCAGTTTATAAGCATGTCGACAGGCCCGAGCTTCTCCTGAGCCTGCATAGCAACAAAATCCCACTTTTATAACACTACTCTAAATTATTTAGAGAATCTGATATGTCCTATCAAAGCGAAGAGGGTAACATTACCTGTTTTATCACATTTTCCACCTGCGTGTAGTCACTGGAAACATCCACTGATACGCAGAGCACCACCTGAACAGAGAACGAGATTTAAAAAGTCAATCAGATGTGAGGTTCTAAATGAACATGATGAAAACGACCAGACCGTAGGGTGGATTTTTAAAAGATAAAAATACCTGCTTGTCGTTGATGGCATATTTTTCCACCTCTTTCTTTGCTCTTAGTAATTTCTCCTGGAAGAAATGCTGTATGTAATTAATCTATTCTAAAAACATGTTGCTCTTGAAATAAGTTAGTGTAAAGCAACTGCAATACCATTCATATGTATGAGCGTACACTGGACCAAGTGAATTAAACAACATATTTCAAGAGCAATAATTATATCACATGATCACCAAGCGTCAAACAGAAACTAAAGCAAATTTTTTGCACGTGATCGTTCACCTGACATGGAATAAATTCACCTTCACTTGCGCAGGGTTTGACGTAAAACAACAACAACAAAAAAAAAAAAACTAAGAGAGTTGACTGTAATAACAGCTTGTGGAGGACTGGAAGGACTGGTTAAATGTTTGCACTGACCTCGTCTCGAGCGACCAGGGTGATGAATGCTCCTTGTCTGTAGCACTCAACTGCGATGCTTTTCCCAATCCCACTGGAGCCTCCTGTCACCTGATCAATACAGCAGCAACATGCAAAGGTCAGGGAAGCTGAGAGGATGTAGTAGCAGAGTATTCACAGCAAACCTCAAAGTGATGAAAGGGGAGTCTTTATAGACTTTCATTTAAATGAACTGTAGGTTATTTACTGGGCAATAACCATAAAGGTTATTCCAAATGGACAGAGTTACCGCTTAACATATATTCTAGACATTGGCAACGGGACATTTACCAACGGACAATTTATTCCTCTGATATTTCCGCAAATCATGTGACAACACATGCTTCACTGTTTGATTCTTTCATACTGTTTGGAATATGTTGATTAGGAAAAACATCACTTTCAGAGCTTGTTAGGGATCGAAACCACACCTACTCTGAGAGCAGATCTAGAGGAATAAAAGCCAGTGACATTTCCCTTTTGAATCTCGCCAAGTTATTAGCAAGACCTCTCTGTTAGTAGTAGGTATAGGATGGTTAGTGGCATTAAAGTAAGCCAGTGCTAAAACTTTACTAAAAAAAACAAAAAAAAACTACCAAATTAATCCACTAAGTGCTCATGGAAGTGTCAGAATGACTGGGTTTTTAGAGTTATAAAGAATATAGTTATGCAGTACCACCTGTTACTGTGTACAGCGGGTCAGCTGGCAGAAAAAAGGCTAGAAAATGTTTCCATTGGTTACAATAAAGACAAAACTAAAGAAAACTATGACATCAGAATGATCTGTACATCTTTTTTTTTAAGAATGTATGCTTTAATGTAGGAATTAGGCTTATTCACGCAATTTCTCCTTTTTTTCTCCCCCTTTTAACTTGTCAGTAACTCTATAACCATGAATTGATATTGGAGCAACAAATATAAAATATGTAATATATAAATCAAGCCTTGTAAAAAAAATATAAAAAATATAAAAAAAGCCAAGATTTCGCCTGAAAAAAATCAAAGAATTTCGTGCTCAGTTTTCTTTTGTTTTATATATACATGTATATTTATACAGACGTGGGAAATATTTAAAACCAAGGATAGTTTTCCGTTCTACGTAATAACCCCGTTTGTCGTGGGCGTGTCGCTCCATAATTCCCCCCTCAAAAAAAATATACGAGTCGAAACGTTAAAGCACTCCTTCGACCGTAGCAGTGAACATGTCAATGTCTACTCAGAAAATAACTTTTATGTACCGTGTTAAACTGAAGGCGGCTGCACCCTCAATGAAAGAGTGGACGTTAACTACCGTTAACGAAGTAGAGGTACTCACCACGACGTGGGCCCCGTTCAGCTTCAGAGGTTTGGGGCTTATGAGAGGCGATATCATGTACAGCAATAACACAAAAGCAACAATGAAGGCAGCTACGACAAGAAGCATAATGAAAGGTAAAAAGAGCCACCAGGAATGGACGAAGAGCCAATCTACAATCGGTGAACTGAACGCTTCCTCAGAGGACATGGGGGAAACCTTAGCTTGCTTGCTAGCTAGCAGGCCAGTTTCTCCGCTCCGTTATAACAGCTATGAGGCAAGAGGCGGCTCTGGGAGGGGGAGCTGGTGAAGCGCAGACCTCTGGGGAGGGGTCGCTCCAGGTTTTGGCAGCTGGTCAAAGACTTATAACTGCCAGGTTAACGAGCCGTTCTGGACTTTAATCCCTTACGACAAAGCGCTGTCCGTAGAAACTAAAACAAACCGAACTGTGTACAGTAAACGGTCATACTTGGTACTTGTAGTCCTAAAGTGAATGTTTCAACACTGGCTCCTGAGTTCAGAGACAGCAATTCCCACAATGCAACGCATCATTAAGGAACTTTGAACTTCAGCCTGAAACCAGGGAGAGTGACCGTAAGGTTCCGACAGACTAGTATGAAAATAAAATTTATTTCACATTAGTGTAAAATGATGTAGTGGTGCACTGTATGCAGTTTTCTGGCCTATCACCGATATTTAAAGAAGCTGACATACGGATACAATTTTTTTTTTGTCAGAAAATTTAATAAACTCGTTGACATTAGTGGAGTAACTGAGTTGAGTGCAGAAATAACCTGATGGGAAGGTCCGTCAGTCAAGCCTCTCACAGAAGAGCAAAAAGGGGACAGTGGCTGATTTTCAGAACTTTCTAAGGTTTCTCATGTATCAGCAGATTGCTGATCTCCTCAAAGTAAAGATATTGGTGCCGATTTATCTGCAATATCACAGCAGTGCTACTTTTAGTGAAGGAGTGCAAAATTTAGCTTTTAAATCTACAAATTTCACAAATTCCTTTTGCAGTGCATTAAATAAAAATACCATTTGGTATAGCTGTAACTTTTATTTACACTAAAGAAATGAGGAAGAAAACATTGGATGCATCAGTTACCTCTTCTCGCAAGAAAAGGCCCAAGAGTTTGTTACATAAATGTGTAGACATACACTGTAAAATAAGACATCCCCTTAAAAAAATTACAGGAGACAGTTTCCACATCTCAACAGCAACAGAGTACATTTGTATACAATCTCTAAAAGAGCATCGTTGAAATGCACATACATTGTACATTTCTTAGTTGTAGTGACAAAGCACTTGATATATATTAGAAGTATGACTTAATTTAGTAATAAACCAATAAAAAAAAAAAAACAGGCATTTTTTTCTGAAAGGCACATGGTGCAAACTGCCATTTACGGCTATTTGAAGTGTAAGCCCAAAAATGCAAGTCATTTCTGTTACGTACACAAGGTCCTCTTATCTGAGCCATCAATGTCCACCTTTCACCTCTCAATCTTGCTTAAACCAAATATATTTTATTCCAATATAAGGCCTAGATTCTTTTAAGCTTTCAAAGATCATCAGCAAAGCCTTTTAGTATAAATGAATATGTACAGTTGTTTATAGAAAGAAAGCCTTACTGAGTTGTGAAATAATTCAAAGCTTTAGGTCCTTCAGGAATGGTGAAATAATGCTGGTTTACCCACAGTGATGATACTTTCTAAGGCCTGTGTTAATTTTAAATAATGAATGACTAAACATATTTACCTGCAACTAATTTCCTTCAAAACTGCATCAAAAAATTTATCCAGGCTTTTGCATCCAAGTCCGTCTTAAAATTTTATAATCACAACCACTCTCAGACGAGGACGTTTCACTTCCAAAACCTAACATATGAAGATAACGTCTTTGATTTAGACTGTGCAAGGCTTACGCATCGATCTACAGGATAGGGTACAAAACGTACGAATTACCTTATTAAAAGAGGGTTTATGAAAAACAATAATGGAGTTGGAAGTAGTCTGTAAAACCAAAACACAAATGCAAGTTCTAGTTTGAAGTACCCAACTTGCAATAAAGGTGCATGTCTTACAGGTTTCTCAAACATGTTTTAATATTCTGATTATAAATACTTTAGGGCTCTAGTACTTTCAACAAATTAAATTCCGAAGTTTCCAATGGAGGCTCTTTTACGTTTAAGCAAGACAACTATATGTAGCAAGCTTTTGAGTTTCTTTGGACTGGAAATGAAATAATTAAAAAAAAAAAAAAAAATCTTCCACCCTTTTTAAGTGTGTACTTAGGTAACCCATGGGGCTTAGAGAATAAGGATGAGGCAGAGAGAGAGAAATAAGGGTCAAAGACAGTAAAGACACAGTCACACTTTCATTGCTTTGGTTTGGGTCTTTGGATCCGATCTAGCCTTCCTGTCCGAAGTCTTCTGTAAATTTTTTCAGTTTCTCCAAGTCCTGTTCGTTGACTGTTGGCTTTGTGTTGGACAGAGACCTCAGCATGTCAGGCTAAGAGGAGGAGGAAGAAAAAAATGGTTCAAAATAAATCCTTTTATTAGGAGTGTAGAGATTTATAAGTAGGACTTCATTTTTGATCATGCGAACACATACCCTGTTAGATTGTTTTGAATGATCAACTTTGCAATATGAACTCGTCAGTATTTTTTTTTTTCAGCAAACGCAAAAGCACCTCCCTCTGTATGCGAGCAGTAAAGTACCTAAATTGCCCTGGTCTTGTTTTTTATATTATAGGACTATATACATACAGCAGCTGGTAAAGTAAATGCACATTTATAGAAATAGTTACATTTTAAACTATTTAAACCACACTGAGATACAACAATAAACAACCCTCTGTATAAAAAAATTAAACACAATCCTTGAATTGTATTTCCAAGTCTATGGAGATATCAGATTGTCTTTTTAAGGGAGAGTTGCACATCTATACTTGACACAACAACCAGACCGCCTCCAGCCAATACCAATTTCCAGTTTCTTTGTCATCTGACTTACCAATTCAGCATTCTACTGATACAAAACATAAAATAGAAGATGCTTAATGATAGTTTTGGTATCAGAAATTGAAGAATGACAATATTATCTCATTTATGCAAAGCAATCATCTTTAACCTTAATGTGCTTTAAGTTGAACTCAAAAAAGTGCAACCAGATCCATACTGATGATTGTTATCTCTTCTTCTAATATTGGTGGACTTCTCTGCATTGATGCATTTTCCAAATGGGAAAACAACAACGCTGGACATGCTGACTGCTGCTCAGAGCAAATCCAAACAAACTGACAAATTCCAATCTAGATGATTGATTAGTGCATCTCCAATTAACATATTTGTAGTAGTTTTCTTACCATGGACACCACTGGTTCCATTAGCTTCTCTCCAGGGACCTCCATCCAGGTCATTTCAATTGCGTTGGGATCACCAGGAGAGCATGGAGTCAAAAGGTCATCAATGATAACGTTTGGATCAGTTCTGGATTGACCTCGTGCCTTATATTAACAACAGAAAGATTGTGAACTTATTTTTAATGTGTTATGTAGTTGGATTAAACCTTACAGGAGCCTTATGAAGACATACCCGTTTGAAGTGGGTTGCTGACTGGACCTTTCGAACAGGCTGCATTAGAGCGTCTCTGACGATGATGCTGATGTCTGCTCCTGAGTAACCGTCTGTCTTCTTCCCCAGAGCTGCAAAGTCTGATTCAGTGAGACTGTTGGGGGTCGAGCCCAGATTGAGTTTGAACATGAAGGAGCGGGCGTGCTCCTCAGGCAGCGGTATGTAGATCCTCTTCTCAAATCTGAAAGTATTTATTTATTTGCGCTGAGAATAGGATGATGACAACTGGATATTACATAACTTTGAAACATCTGGCAACATTTACCGTCTTCTAATGGCAGAGTCTAGAGTCCAGGGGATGTTCGTGGCTCCCAGCACTAGCACTCCCTCATTATCATTACCCACACCTGTAAGGCAGACAAAGACTTCAATAAAGCAGATTAAAGCCACATACAACTTCCCTGCTGATGTCTTCCGATCTATTTTCCAGATGCAATCACCCCTTATACTTTGCAGGCGGACGCCACTCCCGCGTTTGCAGTTCTCAATTTTCCGTATGTCCTCTTACTTCCAAATGTACCAATCCTCATTATGACCAGACACTCGGATTTTAGTTTCATCAGATCACAGAACATGTTTCCAAAATTGAAGCTCTTTGCAAACTGTAATTAGGCGTTTTATGCTGCTCATGAGAAATAACTTCTTCCTCCTCGAGTGGCCCTTCAGCTCAAGTCCATATGGGACTAGTTTAACTTTGGATAATGACAACTTCTTCAACAATCTGAGTGTTTTGCTTTTGTTCTGGGGTAGATGCACACCAAAACAGCCATTTTTGGTGCACAGAACTTCGTTCCTGCAGAAGGGCAATCATTGGATCTACACATATGGTATATACTGGAACATAATGATTTGCACATACATGGCTGTGAACTTGGCACCTTCAGGGATCTTGAAAAACTGTACTCAAAGATGACAGACTTGGGGAGGTCAACAATTCTCTTCCTGATATTTAGTGCGATTATTTTTGGACTTCTCTTTCATCAGAGCAGGAAGATTTATCATAAAATCCATCTACAGGAATGCCTCCATTTAATTCAATTGTTTTGAACTAACCAATTAATCAAAATCTTATAGAGCCATCACATCACCATCTGGGCTTTCCAAGGTTATTTAAAGGCAGAGTTATCTTAGTGCATACAAATCTCTAACTTTGAAGAAAATAAAAATATCTGGGAAAAAAACCAACTTTATATTAAGCAAAAAAATTAATTAGCTTGATGACAGCATAAATAATAAGCTAAAACAAAAAACATTTTGGCTTATTTATTATTCAGGTTATCTTATTCTACAGAGTATGTAAATGCCTGGTTTCTCCCACATTTAGGAATTTATTGCAATTTCAGTGTTAGTTCTGGAGCTTAAAAGAGCTCCAGCTGTTTTATTTAAAACTGAAGCTTTAAATAAAACAGATTAGAAACTTGTTAAACAAAGTAGTTCCACATTCAAAAGAACTAAGTCATTATTTTAAAACGTCTTTTAATTTTACATTGTAATAAAATTTTGAACAATGTTTAAATTATTGGAACTTGCTTAGACTATAGACTTTTAAAAGTTTGGCCATCACACCCCATTTTTAAAATAAAAACCAGGAATAAACAACAAACCAGGGAGACATTTTATATCAAAACAACAAATAGGACCTTCAATATTGTTTCAGAATTTAAAGACATTTCTTATTTGGCAAGTAACTCCTAATTTTTTTTTGTTTTTGTCTTAACCATATACCTGTAAACTCATCTTTAGAATTAAGATAAAACTTGCCAGCCTACAGTCATTTCACAAAAATAGCTGTCACAGATTTCAGCAGCTCATTCATCCAGAAAGGGAGAGAGCGAAATTCTTACTTCCCCTTTTTCCTTTTCACTGCTTTTGCTGGTTACATTAGCAAGGACACGTGTCTTTAGCAAAAAAGGAGAAAAAAAATAAAACGAGGCTGCTTTGCATAACTTCCTTGAAACTTGTAGCATGAACGGAAATGAAAAAGCAAATGCTTAAAAACTTTTGAAAGAAAAGTAGATGAAGCATTCTTTTCATAGCGACCAGATTAACTTGAGACACTCTTCGTCATATATAATTATGTAACAAATGCATATTACGTAATGTTAAAAAATCTGAGTTTACAATTATATCACACTGACAAATACTCATCATAATCTCTGTTTATTAATCATTGCAGTGACTGTTTACACTCACCCTGCATTTGAACCAGGAACTCTGTTTTAATTCGGCGAGCAGCTTCACTCTCGTTTTCACTCCTAGAACCGCACAACGAGTCAATCTCATCAATAAAGATGATTGAAGGCTTATTCTCCCTCGCAAGGCTGAAAAGAGTCTTGACCAGCCTGCAAAGTGAAACGGGGTGTTTTTAGACACTTAAACAGCAACTTCTTTAAGGCAATTTCTAGATTACCCTATTTGTTATAATTTGTCAGAGAAATGAATCCTTTTTACTTTATGAGTTACTATGTCTACAACTCACTTTTCACTCTCTCCCAGCCATTTGGAGACGAGATCCGATGAAGAGATTGAGAAGAAGGTTGAGTTGTTCGCCTCTGTTGCCACAGCCTTAGCTAGGTACGACTTTCCTGTACCAGGAGGCCCAAAGAGTAAGATCCCCCTCCATGGAGTTCTCTTTCCTGACAGTTGCATAAAGAACTAATTAAGACTACAAATTACTATAATGAAATCATTAATTATGCAACAGACAACTAATGAGACAAACATCTTTTCAAATAACGTATACCTGTGAAAAGGTGGGGGAATTTGATTGGAAGAATAACAGCCTCTTTTAAAGCCTCCTTGGCTCCCTCTAAACCAGCAACATCATCCCATTTGATGTTAGGCTTCTCCATAATGATTGCACCTGTAAAGTAATTGTATAAAATTATTACCAGAAAGTATAAACAGAATGTTTGTCCAGAAACAAAATGTTTATTTATTTTTTTTTTGGTTCAGAACAAACCTGAGAGTTGATTTTGGAATTTCTTTTTCTCTGGATCATCCCCCTCGTCACTTTCATTCCTGGGCAACAACAGCATAAGTATTATAAATCCAAGTTAGCTTTGATCACATTTTTATATTCATGAATGGAAACTGTCTTCTCCAAAAATTTACATGAATAGCACAACAGAAGACACACAGAGAGCCATAGATCACGCCCATTAACACACCCTTTGTCATCGGACTGCGACTCTTTGACAGGCTTAGCAGGAGGAGCTTTGTCTTTCTTCTTCAGATACTCCTTCAGCTTCTCTGCTCTGTCCAGGTACTCTGCACACTTGGCCCGGATGCTCTGTTTTGCTTTGTCTCCTTGGGCCTCATCTGTCAGAGGTTCACAGAAAAGATAGGAAAATAAAGAAGATCAGACTTTGGTATGACACAAGAAAAAAAAATATTATTCTTAGTGTCTGAAAAAATAATAATATTTTGGCTGGGTATGACCAATTCATACCTATATTTAATATACCAACATATTACCATTTCCTTCTTTTATACTCCAGTATTATATATGTTTACTTGAGCCATTGCCCATCATAACGCTTAATGAAATTCTGTATAATTTCCCTAAGAATTTAATATTAATTCTGATCCCTTTTGGGCCAGTCAGTTCTTATGGAATTGGAGATATTATAACCTAAGATCAAATGTAGCTATTACACATGTAGTCAAATAACCACATTTTCTTTGCGAAAACTATGTGAAGATTCTAGATAATTACTGTTAATGCAGTGACAAAATGTCAGTTTGGTGTGGGAGCCTGGAACCTGCATCTCCTAAGACTAGTATTTCATGGCACATAATATTTGACAAAAAATATATAGCAATAAGCTGATACAGGTAATATAAAAAGAGGAGTTAATTTATCTTCATTTTCCATAAATACTGTAAGGATTAAATTAGTCTCATCACAGTCAAGATGTATTCCACTTCTATTTTTTTGTTCTGCAACCCAGATTTTTATATTAAAGCCGAAAGGACTTATTTTTATACTAAACTAGCTATTGTCCAATATAAAATACACAATTTTCCAGAACACTGGCAGCTAAAATAGCTAATTGTCAAGCGATGACTCCTGACCTGCTAAGCAGTTACTAATTTTGTTAACATGTTCTCTCACATTTTACCACATGAAGAAAGTACTGAACAGCAGCCTGATAGAGACGCAGTGCCTCCTCAAAGTTCTGAGCTTTATCCTCCTGAGCTGCCTTGCTGGCGAGATCAATCGCTTTCTGAAATAACAGAGAGAGAACAAAACAATTTTAATTATAACAGCACCTGATGTTAAAAGAAAAACATGCAGCAGATTTATTAAACTAACATATGTATATTATAACCTCATTTATATATATATATATATATATATATATATATATATATATATATATATATAAACAGCTGTACATTAAGCAGAAATTAACATGATACTAAAAAGGATTTAAACATGACTTGACTTATTGTGTAGGTAAACTTTATATACACACTGCCATAATCTCCTTAGATCAGATTTACGGCTATAGCTGTCTTAGTAGGCAACATCACACATATAATAGGGCCCTGTGACAAACTTTCAAAGTTGTTGTTTTATTTCCTTGTCGTTGCGAAACAGAAAAAAAAAAAATAACTACACACACACATATATTACACGTATGTTGGCCATAAGGGAAATATATAGACATATATAACTTTCTTTATCGAAATTAAAATGATCCAGTATGTTCTCCGATCAAACGCATGTATTAAGAGGCCACATAAAACCTGTTAGCTTGTCAAGATAACCTCATTAGCTTCCTTTAGAGTTAGTAAAAGCTCAACAACCGCATTTAAACAGACGTCAGTGCCAGAAACGTCGCAGCAAACACATAAAAATGATGTCAGCCACAGCTGGTCACTTTATTCATCACAAATTAACCACCGACCTGTCAGCTAATTTAGCTAGCAATGCTAATTAGCCTCTATTGTTACAAGCGTTACACACTTTGAACATATTTAAAAGGAACAATATCTTGCAAAAAGTTAAAATATCACCTCACATTTCTGGATTACAATACTATTAACAGTTTAAGTAGAAATATTTAGGCTTAAAAAACTTTTTTTCGAAAGGTTACTGGAGCGCTTTAGCGAAGCTCAAGGGTTGGTCGCAACACTTACCTGTAAATTATTGTTGGCCATAAGGGCTAAATCACTGGCTCAATACCCCACAAAAACGCCACAACAGTGAGGAAAAAATAATTTTAAACAATCTACGTCAAATTTCAGCCGCACATGTAAACTGCCAGCTCGATAATCGAGGTTTAGAGCCGAATTGTTTTCGTTTGTCAGATCGCCTGGAGTCAGATCAGGGAAGCTACTTCCGCATTGAAAAGTCGATGTTCGCGTGCACGGAATGTGATGACGTCAAGACGTCGCTCCAACAACGCCCTTTCCTTTTTGAGAGGAAAACAAAACAATCTCATTTTATTTTACAACAGCAGATTGAAGATAAGTGATAATTTCCGAACATTCCCCTCCAAAAATACAAGTATTTACTTTCTAGAGGTAGTTAGGTGAAATTCTAAACCGAACAAGAATCTATTCTGTTTTCTTCTAATTTTTATTAGCTGGAGTGAAACACTAAACGTGGAGCTCTGAGACAGGAGGTGTACAGGTTAATGTTCTTACCTGATGCTAGGTAAATTTAACAATACTCATTCCTCCTATCACCAATACAAACCATAGTTTGTACTTTTTCATTGCAGACAATAATGTCTAAATGAAATTAAATGCAATGTAATGACCTCTTTATTCTCTAGATACTCTTGTAAGTGTTCCACTCTGTCCAGATACTGTTTACATGTATCTCTAATCTTCTGGTTGCCATCTTTCCCTTGAGGTTCTCCTGAAAAGAGCAAACGAAATTCAAATAAGCGTCACAAAAAGGGAACACTTGTCATGAAATATCTTTTGTTGTATTGTTACCTACTGTAAGAAAATAAAATTATTGTTTGTAGAATCAGCATACAAGCATCAGTCAATCAGTGGGATTAACGAATTAAGGATGATGTACATAGTATGCCAGTAATATAGTAATGTTTTTGTGACATCAGTTATGTCTGCATCCCACCATTTCAACGCACGTTTCAAAATGTGAAGAAAATACTTGACAGCGTGCTGGTAGGATCGAATGGCCTCCTCATAGTTTCCAGCAAGGTCTTCCTGTGAAGCTTTCTGTGCTACAGCAATAGCTTTCTGAAAGAGTAAGAGATTAATCACACTATATTTTGTTAATGTAAAAGCTGCAATTTCTTTCAGTCATGATAAATCTTTTAGCTTATCCTTTTGGAGTTATCACTGTAGATTTTGTTTCTCCTTTTCACCTTATCCTTATTTATCTTCTGTCTCACTAACCCTCTATATATCATAGGAGAGCACTGATTGAGTTAGTTGTTAAAAATGTAGTATTATTAAAATGAGCAGGTCAGACTTTTTAAAAATTAATACAACACAATTTCCGTTAGAACACAACGGCCACAGTGATTTGTGGTGGCAGCACTATCATGTATGGATGATTTTCATCAGCCAGAACAATGGAATGGTAAAAAGATTTCCCGGCCTATTCATGGAATAGTTTAGATCAAAAGATGAAATTGGCAATGATATGAATGTTTACCACTGATTTACTGCAACTACACAACATGTTCGCACACTCAAAAAACTAAAATAACCATTGGGTTTATTACCTTCAGTTTTTTAAATATATATGTCACAACTTAATCTAACATAATCTGAGTTTTGTACAATATATATCAGAGTGGTGTTTGTGTTTGCTACGCTTGGAGTGCAGTGACATGCAATCACAGCCTTGCAATCTACTGCTACAATGAATTTTCAAATAATATTTATTATTACTTTTAAATTAACTGCAATAATGTGTAAATTAACTTTAATGTCCATATTGCCCACTATAGGTTAGAATAAGCCAGTTAGAAACCAGTCCATCATTTAATTGGGAATCTGTTACAAGACTTAAAAAAAAATGGTGTTTACATATTATGAATCTATGCTGACTGAACTTGAGCTTTGAGCAAAGAAAATTTGAGAAAACAAACTAACAAGCAAAGCTGGTTTGCAGTGGGAATGACTTTATGTATTAATGCCAAGAAATATTTCTAAATATGCCTCTGACTAAACAGCGTTGACTAGTTGAACAGTGTGGAGAAATAAGCACAAGGAAGAATGTAGGTCACAACTAGAATCGGAGCGACACAGAGATTTGCTGTGTAGAATATATAGCCACGACTAAACGTGTTGCCATTATAAATTACTGTCCGAGTACATCGAAGTAGCTGTCTCAGATCCCATATCCTAATCTATCAGCCTGATGTAAAATTAAAAACAAAACAAAAAAACAATCAAATTTTGTTCTGTCAGGAAACTGCAGTGGAGCAGGAACATGGCACGAATAAAATACAACTACAGCTACACATTAGCACAAGAAACAGTGAACAATAGTTGGATTTTATATTCTGTCAACCACGCAGACGTCAACATGAAACCAGGAAGCTCGGACCAATCGTTCAGAAAGTTATCCATCCTACCTGGAGATTTGTTGGCTCCATGTGGAGTGGACCATTTAAGTAGAACAGATTGATAAACTAATCCCAGCAACTCTTCCTTGGTGGCTGAACGGTTCCTGTTTGCTTATCGCTGCCCCATCGCTGACATAATGCGTTCGGTCTGGTTGTCCCGTAAGAAGAATGGTAGAAATGCTTGGACCCGAGAACACTCCTGTCAATGAGTCACACTGTGAAACTCATTTAGATCTGCAAGTTCTAAACGAAAGTTGCTAGGTTTCTATTAAAGTCCCAACATATTTTAAAGTTGCTTCCACGTATTCATTTTGACAAATAGCAGAAAAAGTGTCATTTGTTTTGTTTTCTTACGTGAACAAAAGCTCTTTTTACTGTGACCTAAATACAATGCGACAAAGGACGAACTGAAACCAAACTCTAAACTTGAGACAATGTAATGACAAGCTACTCCACTAGAGGACGCCTTCATATAACTGGTATGATATGCGTCACACGTCTGCCTGTTTTCTCTCTCTACTAAATCACCGTTTCTACAATTTGTTTCGAACTGCAAAATGAATAAGAACAGTTGTCAGTTCGTCTCTGGCTCAGAGACTAACGTTGGACCCCACTAATATTTCCATAAATTTATCTGCCAAGTTAGAAGCTTTATGGCTTCAGCCATCAGCTAAACTCTAGATTGCTCTTTTTGACGCAGAGCAAACTTTTATCTACAAGCGGTATGGTCAACAGCAATGAGATCAGGGACATATTATAAGCATAGTGTTAGTTCACGCTTTGGAACACCCAATATTGTCCAATTTCAACTGTCTAGCTGTTCAGTAGTGTTAAGTGAGCCACTTATAGGTGGTCCTCCTTGTTTCAATCTCATCCACTTTGAGGACGTGATGTTACCCTGGCAACAACAGAATGATGCTGCCACCACCATGGTGGACAGTTAGTCCAATGTATAGGGTTTGAAAACCCATATCACTCTTTCAATTTTGGAACAAGTAGTCCTTTCTTGTTCTGCATTATCTCAGGTCATATTATTATTCAAAATTGTTTCATCTATCTATCTATCTATCTATCTATCTATCTATCTATCTATCTATCTATCTATCTATCTATCTATCTATCTATCTATCTATCTATCTATCGACATTAATTCCGATGATAAAATAAACTTCAGAGCTGAAGTGCTGCCTTATAATCTACAACCAGCAGGCAAGCATATGCACAAGTGAAGGTAAGCTTGTTATTAAGGAGCCATAAGAAAACAGAAACACGTGTCTCTGGTGAGGGAGTGAAGGCAGTGCTAATTGTGCCGACAGACCTTTGGCCCCAGCTCGCTCACGGCACACTGAGGAGTTCAGCTCGCAGAGCCTGACACCTGAGAGCTCTGCCGCAGCGACACGCTTCACTTTATTTCGGAACAAGGAAAACTCGCCTCGCTTCTTTTGCGGATATGCGCCGGAAAAGAGGGCACACCTCCAGGAGTGGGACATAAACTTCAGGCATTGTCAGACTCTAAAATTAGCGAAGGTGCAGATCCACTGAAATATCTTCTCGAGTAAGAAAAAAAAAAAAAGAAAAAGAAAAAAAAAAGGAATACATTTCATGGACAGCTCCAGATGACGAGAGCTCCTCCACTCAGGCGGCGGGTTGGGCTCAGCATCTACAAGGATCTCTGATGGAGAACGCTCCGCGGCGGAGGATAGGAGCTCATCTCCGGGCTGTGCTGCTCTTGACCTTTTGGACAACGCTTCTCAGGGACGCGGACGGCCAAGAGACTTTCAATGACTTGACGGGGTTCAGTTTGAATCCGCCGTACTTCAACCTCGCAGAGGGCTCCAGAATATCTGCAACAGCAACCTGCGGCCAGGATGAAACTGGCGCACCGAGAGTTGATTTGTACTGTAAGCTTGTCGGGGGACCAACTCTGGGTCTCCTTACTCAAAATATACAGGTAAGGGAATAAAATAACTCTATATATCTATGTGTAGTGTTTGTTTTTGTCAAATTACACAAACAAATAAACACATTAATATTACGATTATTATTATTATTATTATTATTATTATTATTATTATTATTATTATTGCTCAATTCAAATTGTAAAGACAAACATGGCAGCCTTTATTACACCCCAGGGAGCATTTGCAGCTTTTCCTTGCCCTGACTAACTTGTACAACTGCCAGAAATACTTTTACACTATAGTTTCCCACATTTCCTAGAGGAAGTCTCTTTCAGCAGATCTTCAGAGTTCTCACAGGAATTCCACTCTTAGGAATTCCTGATCCACATGATTAATACTCTCCACCTCATTTGTGAGGTTGATGTGTTGTTGGCTTTTCCTGGCCCTTAAATGACAAAAAAAAAAAAAAAAAAAATAAAAAAATGTGTTCTCAGGGTCAGTTTTGTGACTACTGCAACTCTTTGGATCCAAACAAAGCCCACCCGGTGACCAATGCAATTGATGGGACCGAGCGGTGGTGGCAGAGCCCGCCTCTCTCCAGGGGAATGGTCTACAATGAAATAAATGTTACCCTGGACCTTGGGCAGGTAAGATTATCACGTGCACAAACATTTGTTTTTTTAGCTGTGTCCTGCTGTGTGTGGATAATAACAGGGGTGAACAAGTCTGCAAGCTTGTTGGACTTTTCAGCACTGCAGAAAATAGGAGCTGTAGGGTCTGTGCAAAGCAGCTTTACTTGCATCTGTCCGTCTGAATGGATATTTGCAGTGTTTTTGTTCCTGTTTCCCACTTCGCTCTCTGTTTTTGAACATGCATACTGACTCATAGTGTTTGTGCTACAGGTATTCCATCAGGTGTTACATGATTATGTTTTCAGTGGGAGCTTCATCACCTCAGCAAGCAGTAATCATGCTTTGCGTCTGGAATCCTGCCAGGAATCAGATTCACGCCCCTTTGGCTGGAGAATTTGCCTCCATCACAACCCGTGGCTCTGACAGGAGGTTGGCTAGCAGCCCATAAAACTGCCCCCTCACCCTCGCTTATTTGCTGTGAGGAAAGAAAGGATTGCTGTCTCTGGATTAGAAATCAGAAGCATGCAGAATCGGATTTCAGATGTGCAGGTGGACAAGGGAGCATTGACTGGTTTTGGACAAGCCGCAAAGGCTCCCCCCCCTCTACACCTTTGGCCTCCCTGTGGACACCATGTCTGACAATGGGTGCAGGCTTTTCTGTCTTCTGTTTTTAGCCAGCGTGAGCTGTGCTTAAACCCTACGCTGCTAAATATAGTGTGCCCTGACAAAAGGATGGACACATGCAGGGCCTTTAGAGATGTCTGACTTTAATACAAAGTAATGCTCAGTTTATTTGGGAGCAGGGAAAGCAACATTACTGCATTATAGTGTGCTAAAAAAGAGTGTGACTAGATCTGTGATTCACTACCTCCTGCGCAACACTCACCCCCATCATTGATCATAACCAAAAAAAAAAAAAAAAAAAAAAAAAAAAAAAAAAAAAAAATATATATATATATATATATATATATATATATATATATATATATAACTGCCACTTTTTAAACGCAGTGAGCAAGACTCATATTGCCACCTGTTCTGTTATATTGTTCAAATGTTGTGAGAAGAAAAAATAATCACTGTTTGAAACATCAGACTTGGAAGATGTCAAAGTTGATTTAAAGTAGGCAGGATGCGTCCCAGTGTCTTAATGAACAGGCTTCTGAATTCTTCAGTGTCTTACCACATTTTCATTGTGTTGCAACCACAGGTGTCAATGTATTTTATTGGGATTTTACTGCATGTGCTACATTAGGGTCATTAGCATCATCCATCCTCTACTTAACCCTGACTGGTTTCACTGAACCAGTTGAAGAGGTGTTCAGTTCATAGTTGTTAATAATCTTCCACCTGAATTTTGAGTCTATTTTCACTTTCTCCAGAGTTACCATGGTCTACTTGGCTGCTTCTGAGATTAATATTCTCCTTATTCCAGCTTGTCAGTTCAGGTGGGCGGCGTTGCCTTGGTGGGTTTGCAGTTTTGCTACACTCTCTACATTTTTAGATGAAGATTTGAGCTGACTTCCATAATAAAGTAATACGAAAATAGACATTATACTTTATACTTCTCCAGATTTTATACCTGTCCCCTCCAATGTGTTCTATGGGCTTCGTGATGTGGTGCGTTTATGGTTTCAACTGGACTTAATAAGATTACACTATGCACATATAATTATCTCCTTATAAGGTGATTTCTGGAGGCAGTTCATTACACTGGATTTTATTTAGCGGTAGAAGAGTAAAACATGCTGAGCACTGATGCATTTTTCAGATTTTCTTTTGTAAACCATTTGAATAACCATGTTTAACTTTTACTTCAACTTCAAAATGATGAACTACAGTTCTTTGTGACAAAACTTTGAATATTCAATAATTTATCTGGAGGCTTAACTACCCTTTCCACTGGCTCACAAGAACGCTGTCAAATGTCTGTTCTCTGTGGTTCTTTGATAGCTTTGTAGAATCTTTTGAAACCCACAGGATAAATGATGTGTTTAATGAAAATGTGTGGGCCAGACAGACCTGAATAGGTGCTGTGGTTTCCTTTCAAGACAAATGCAGGTGGCTGTTCAGCTGGTCTCTGTATAGCTCCAAGCAGATACGTAAGATGGTGGTAGAGGCCATGTTTATGTTAAAATGTATGCGGTTCAAAGAAAGGTGTTTTTTTTTTTTTTTTTGGACAACGCTGTTTCCGGTTTCTTTGTTTCAAAATAGGTAATTTGAAGCACATGCTGCCAAAATTACAGCTGAAACAATCTTATCCAAATCTAAACTCAGTAGATTTTTTTTTTCAAGTATGACATATTTGAGTAACCCTTGTATATCTCAGTTACGCTGGTATGGGTTGGTCTGAAATATTATTCAGGTGTGTACTTACGTCTCTGATCCTAACCATAGAACTTGTCCTGAGTTACCTCAAGGAGCTTCAAGCTCTTGCTTTAGGGGAAAAAGTTTGGACAGTTGCCTTGTGATAATTTGACAGATATTAATGTTCTTTCTTTTCTCTGATATTTGTGCCCTGCAATGCTGCCTGCAGGTCTGAAATTCATGTCATATTGTGAAACATTTCATCTATTGCCTAGCACAAATTTTTGTTACCGAACCCCTTGAATACCAAATAAATGGCTGACTGTTGGTGATAAGAATTTGACAGCAATCTCATGATTTACATATGGATGTAATTTTTTTTTACTGTTGTACTTACATTGTAAAGTTTCCCCCAGAAACCTTGCAATGTAACTTGCTAAGCCTGGTGGTTGGGGGCTAGGGAAGTCATGTATCCCGTTGTGTTTTTGAGTTAAAAAAAATGTTTAAAGTTGACAGGAAATTTGAAAATATTCCTTGATAATTATGTGTTATTGAAAGATTGGAAAATTAATACCTGAACACCAACTACAAAGTCTTAAAAAATGCATACATTTTAAAAAGGCTTAAATAAATAAGCAATGATTAGCCTGGTGGGGGCACAAGTAAAGCCTGGTGGCCTGCCAGGCTTATAATACAGTGGCAGAAATCCTGCATTGTCAAAATTCCAATACCTCAGGCTTTTATATGGTCATAGGAGCAGCTAAAAAGACAAAAGCAAATGTGCAAAGCAAATACTCAGTGTAAGACAAACAACTCTATCAAGTATCAGTTGAGTTTAGTGCAAAATATTTCGAGCTGCTCTGCTAAACACCACTGTAAGGAAAAATCTGCCTTCACTCAGAGAACGTATATATTGTTTGCTACTGGCTTTCCTAACTGGTTGTCAGATAAAATTTAGTTAATGATTATTTGCATGTAAATATGAAGGAGCTGATTGTGGTGTGAAATTAATCAGCACCATAAAGATGAGTTGTCCAAGCACATTGATCTTTGCTTCATCAGTAACTGAGGATAATAATTCAAGAACTTGTAGTACAAACTGCGTTGGATGAGAGTAAACCAATCTGGGAATGACAGATTGGCATGTTAAATGCAACTTTGAGAACAAAGTCACTGACTAGGATAACTACCATCAACTTTAAAAGTTACAACAATGTACATCTCTGCTTCTTGTCCTTTTGTACACTGCAGCAACAAAGGTAGTTATTTTTATTAAATTATCACTAAGAATTATATGTGGGCAGCCATATTGGATTATTTTGTTTGGGTTGGTGAGAAAATGTTGACTTTCACATGTTCTTACCTAAACATTTTTCCAACTTTGAACTTGGAAATTTCTACTTCTTGAGTAAAAACAGGACACATAATTATCCTATATCCATCAATCAAAATGTGTGTACTGATGGCATTTGGAATATATGGTTTTCACTGTGGAGGTACTTGTTAAAAAAAAAAAGTTAGAGAAATCTGGTTAAGACCGTTTTTGCATTTTTGATTTACAAAGCAATATATAAAATTAAAATGTCTCTAAAAAATAATGTGAACTTTTCAGAAATCAGCTTAGAATATTTTTCTGTGCCACATCAAGTTCCTCCTGTGACAGGATCCATCTTTTAACTTCCTTCAATTTGAATGGTTCTTTATAAATGCCAATGTGAGCGTGCAAGCTGCTCCCTGTTTGTGCCTTCTTGCCCTTTGACCTATGACCCATGTCAAATCCCTTCTTCAATCTGGAAGTGACCTCTGTGGTCCTCAGTCTGCACATTGTGGAGGAAATTGCAGCAACTCATCAAACTTTGTTGAAAAGTATTGTTGTGGAGGTCTGTTGGGCAGCTTCTGAAAAGTGAATATTTCTACTTTTCTTACATGCAATGGGAAATGACTTCGTGTTTTATCTGGCACAGACTTAAAGGGTTTAGACTTCTGTCTTCTTTCTCTGACCTAAAAAATGCATTTTTTTCCCTTTTATTTAAAAAGCCCCATTCACAAAAAAATAACTTCACTAACAGCAGGATTCATTACCTCTATATATTTCCCACATCTAAAGACGGTTAACAGATATCTGTGCACCATTTAATAAGTTCATTGCACAGGCATTAAACTTCCTGGTCCTTTTCCTGGAAAATTTAGCACTTGTTAAACTATTTACAGGGCACAGTAGGTAAGCCATTGTTCTACTAAACATTTACACCCTGTTTCAGACTGCCAGTCGCTCACTCAGTTTTTTTTTTTTTTTTTTTTTTTTTTTTTTTTGGGGTATTTTTTTGGGGCACTGCCCCCACACTTTTTTTTCTCCTGGGGAAACCCAAAAGTACCTGGTGTG